>NC_072012.1:29626817-29927650 GCF_027791375.1 Indicator indicator
ACCACAATTGGCAGCTGGCTTGAAAATGCTCGAGATCAATTGACGATGAAGAATGAATTACCCTTACGTTTGAACAACAAAGAATCACAACCTGATCTCACCAGGCCAGAAGCACAACCACATTCCAGGCGTGATGTGTGACAGCACACAGAAAACGACTTTCAATTTATTCTGCGCATTTGAGCACACACAAAAGCCTATATGGTTCTCATTAAAATAAAAGATATCTCCAGACTTCTGAAAGAGCACAGAGTGATTTAGGTTTTTGCTCTCATGTAGAAGAAATAACTTACTCTTGTTTGTTGTGTTTCCTCCTGAATCTAGGATCTACATCCCCTATATTATTTTCATATCTATAAACAACCACTAGTAGATTAAAAGTCTTCTCTTTTTCCCTCTTTTTTATTTTTTTTTTAATGGAAATTTATTTGACAAAGAGTAACAAAGCATTCTCTCTGAAAGAAAGAGGACTGCAGATACATACTATTTTCAGCAAGGCCATTCAGATTAAACTGCAGAGTTTACTCAGATTAATTTAACAATGTTCTCAAAAAGGAGCTATAAACCTTTCATGAAGTGTAGCTTTAGTGGTGGAAGAGGTTTAACAAGCTCATTCACTAATGACCAGTGTCTTTGGGGTGCTCCTTTGGTGGGCCTTCAAAGAGCAGGTGTTTCTGCTGTAGCTTTTCTCCCTGTTTTACATAGTGTCTGGCACTTTTGCCTTGTGTGCCAGGCCAGCCAGTGAGCTGGGTTCATCCACCAGGCCATGGCAAAATGACAATTATGCATTATGAGACACAAGGAACAGAATATCTGACAAAAAGAATTTTCAGGATTACTCTTTTCTGCATTCACAAGCTCATTCATATAGATCTATGAGAAAAAACGATTGCAAGGAGTAAGCATGTACAAGGCAAATGTGGTGTGGTATGTTTCATCTGGACCTTATGCAGGACCAATTCAGGCAAATACTGAAGAACAAAGTGCTGAAAGGACAAGCAAAGTGAATAGGTATCTATTTAATATAGATTAAGAAAGGACACTGAGGAATTAGAAGAGGGCTACAATCAAGAAGGTCTAGGGAAAACATTTCATTTTGGCTGTTTAAACCTCACCTATGACAGGTTGTGCTAGCTGGAACATCACCATGCCTCAGAGAGGCTGATGCTCATGTTTGAGAGAGACAACTAAATACATTTTTTAGATATCGTGCAAATGAGTCAAAGGGGCTGAGAAACAGCAGGAATCTAAGAATATAATGAATTAAACATAAGTAAAGTGCACACAACAGAAATCAAGAAACAGTCCATTTGCTTCAGCTGTGTTTATGGAAGAAAATTATGTCAGTGTTCGTCATGTTACAGGAAGTGTTCTGGATTGATTTGTAATTAAAATGGAAGCTTAATGCATACAGCTACTTTATGTAGTTACAATTTAGGCAAACTATTGTTTTAATTTAATTAAAAGATTTTATTACTTTGCACATAATATGAATCTTGAAAAAAATCCCTATCAAACCAAACAAAAAATTTGCTTTCTCATTCTACTCCCCTCCAGCAAGTTTAATTCAAATGTTATTATTAGGTTTTTGCTGATATATCATCTAAAGGCAGGACAGAAAGGACTGAAAAAATGTGTTTGGCAAGAAAGATAATTAGCTCCAGCTAAGTCAGAAGCTACCAAGAAATGTGCTCCTAAATATTAAAGAGAACATTAAGCTAGCAACAAATTTCAACAGGAAGTATTTTAGTGTTTGCAGCCTGCAAGAAAATAATTAAGAACAAAACACACTATTTCAGTACCAGTTCTCACTGGAACTGCTTTAATGTGGGCTTTTTTCTGTTTCTCTAACAGAAGGGTATCTTACATCTTAAACAGCACTTATCTGATTTATAAGACTCTGAAGAAAAAGTAATGTAAATGAAAGTGAAAGGTAACATCTAGCTAGAATTTGCCCCACCACTTAAAATATCCATTTTTCATTAGGAGAGTGAAGAGCGGTGCCAGTGTCCACATCACCCCTCATTAACTCCAGAAAATTATTTTGCAAAGTAAGAATGCCCTTGTGAGTGACAAAGATATATTAGGTCTCTCCTCATGAGTTAGATATGAACTGTATACTGCAGTGATACTATAGGAAATCCATACTCTAAGAGACAGTCCACCACAGCCAAAGGCATGCCTGGCAAAGGAGTAAAAAACAAAAACAACCAACCAAAAAAAAACACAAAGCAAAAGCAAAACCAGCAAATATTAGGGAGCATTCACTAGCAAACAAACCACCTTGAAGATGTAGGAGAAATACTAAGATACCATGCTGGCCGCAGCAACACAGTTACTCCATCCGGTAGGCTGAGCCCTGGCTGTCATCTTTATAACCTTCACTGCCATGTGGATTACAACAAAAGGTAAGTTGCATTCCAAAAGGTATTTCTTGGTTAGTGTTGTGTTGGGTTGGGTTTGGGGTGTTGTTGTTGTTGTTTTTTTAAATGAAAGACATAGCACTGGTTTCTCTTCCGTTAGCAAATAGCTCTAAGCTGGAATGCAGAATAAATGTCTCAAAGACTTCTCTGTGCTGGAGGGCTTAGCAGAAACCCACTAGTCTCAATATAAACCAGATGTGTCACAACAAGTTCTGGGTGGAGAAATGTGTTCACTCTGGGTATGAGAGCAATCAAGAGGGGCTGCCTCTTACAATGCAGATGCAGTAACAATTAAGGAATGCAGGAGTAGGCTAAGCAAAAACTTGCCAACAGGACTGATGCTGACTTTCTTTAAAGCACCAGCATCGCTCATTCTTCAATACTTTAGCAGGGCCTTGATGAGATTCAGACAACATTTAGTTTGTGTTACATAAATACAAATCACAGATTGCATCATGTTGGAAGGGATCCTCAGAGGTCATCCAACCCCCCTGCAGTAAGCAGGGACATCTCCAACTAGACCAGGCTGCCCTGGGCCATATCAAGTCTGATCTTGAATGTCTCCAGGAATGGGGCCTCAACTACATCTCTGGGCAACTTGTTCCAGTATTTCACCACTCTCTTTGCAAAGGACTTCTTATGTATAACCTAAATTTAATCTACCCTGCTCTAGTTTAAAGCCGTTGCCCCTTGTCCTATCATTACAAGCCCTTCTCCAGGCTGCACAGCCCCAGTTCTTTTGGCCTGTCTTGTAGGAGAGATGCTTCAGCCCTCTGATCATCTTTGTGGCCCTCCTCTGGACATGCTCCAGGAGGTCTGTGTCTCTCGTGTTGGGAGTCCCATAGCTGGACTCAGTACTCCAGGTGAGGTCTCACCAGAGCAGAGTGGCAAAATCACCTGTCTCAATCTGCTGGCCACACTTCTTTTGATGCAGCCCAGGATGCAATTTGCCTTTGGGGCTGCTAGTGCACATTATTGGTTCATACTCAGTTTCTCATTCACCAGTACCCCCAAGTAATTTTCTGCAGAGCTGCTCTCAATTTCATCATTCCCCAGCCTTATTGAACCTCAGGAGATTCTCCTCAACCCAGCTCTTCAGCCTGTCCATTTCCCTCTGGATGGCATCTTGTTCCTCAATCCTACCAACTGCATCACTCAGCCTGGCATCATCAACAAACTTGCTGAGGGTGCACTCGATCTCTTTCTATAGCAGTGATGAAGATATTGAACACCATTGGTCTGAATATGGACCCCTGAAAGACGCCACTTGTCACCTGTCTCCATCTGGACGTCGAGCTGCTGACCACTACCCTTGCAATCATCCAACCTATTCCTTATTCACTGAACAGTCCACCCATCAAAACTATCTCTCCAGCTTAGAGAGAAGGATGTGTCAAAGGCTTTATGAAAGCCCAGACAGGTGACTTCACTTGGTCTTCCCTTGTCCACTGATGCAGTTACACCATCACAGAACACTACTGAGGTCGTCAAGCAGGATTTGCGCTTGGTGAAGCCATGCTGGCTGTCTTGAATCCCTCCCTGTCCTCCATGTGCTCCAGTATAAATCCTAAGAGGATCTGTTCCATGATCTTTCTGGGCACAGAGGTGAGGCTGACAGGTCAGTAATTTCCAAGTCCCTTCCTCCAGTCACTAGGGACTTCACATGACTGCCATATACTTTCAGAACAGTGCAATTTAGAGACCTTGAAGTTTTTCCACAAGGGCAAGGGGGATAAAGCATGTGATTATTTTGCTAGAAAAATCTGGAGTATCCTCAGGTTGACTACAATCTTCAAGCTGTTGTGTGCTCCTCAGAACCATAATATAGAGGCCAAATGTAATCCTGGGTAGATGGTTTTATCTGGATACACATAATTCAGAATTATTCTTTTATGATGTAGACATGTAAGGCACTTAGAGAATATACACCTGCTTCAAGAGATCCAAGAATCTCATCTAGACATAATCAGAAGTAGGCACAAGTACTCATGGAAATTAGTCATTGGTTTGCAAATCCAGATTCTGGTCTCTCAGCTACAAGCCTCCCTGTAGCTTAGCTCACTTTTTTCCCTACCTTTTGTAGTGAAAGAGCATAGGCATGATGCTGTACAGTAGCAAAAAACTGGGGAGTCCCTGTATAGATCAGCCCACAGCAATTACTCTTGTTAGGTGATGTTAGGAAGAAAACGGGGGGAGGAATTACTTATAAAATGGAACAGAACAAAAACAGAGAAAATGAGAACAGCAGGAACACTCAAAACCAAAAAGGCTGGAAATCCAGAGTGTAGATAGATGATAAGAAAGAAAGAGGAATAGAGCAGGAAGAAGCAAACTTTTCTTCTCCATCCACCCATGAGTTTTGAATTTCAAAACAATACCCAAAGGAGCTCCCTTTCCAGACAGTGCAATAAGCACATGGACCCACCTATAGCAGGCAATCTCTCCTGCCGAAAATTCTTTCCACACATTTCAGGCCCAAAACATGGAGATCAGGCAATTAGCAAAAGAGAACCTCTGTCTGAAGGCAAGTACATTCAAAATCCCACTGTCACATGATGTAAATACACAACTACCATAATGCCAGTGAAGATGCCAAGTGAAAACCACCGCTCTGCTGAGTTGAAGGCTGAACTTGACTTACTTGTCTGAGATATGTCTACTGGCTCAGCATTACCCATCATCCTACTTCTTTTTTGCATAAGAGGGAAGCTTGTATAAACGCTAGTGGGATGCCAGATGTTTCTAGGAGAGAGCTGTGGTTTCCCATGAAGTTCTCAGCCAGTCTATGGGGTTTCTGTGTACTGCAGAAATAGCAGCTGTAGTATAAGCTTGAGCAATTCTCTGCTTCTGGCCAGGATCCCTCAGCTAGCTGACTCAAGTCTGCAGCAGGTTGTAAAATGTAGGAGAGTCCATGTAGTTACAGATGGAGCTTAAAAAAGGGAGGTATAGCTGGATAATTGGCAGGCAAGCAGCAAACAGCAAGGAGAGTCTGCCTGCCAGAAGGAGAAATTCAAGTGTGTGTAACATTCCTTACTTATTACTTCACCAAGGAGTGAGACCAGCCTGGCATGACCCAGGCTGGAGATGCTGGAGACAGGCCAGGGGAGCAGCTAGCTATGTGGATACAGTGGAGAGAGGAGAAATTACAGGTCTGAGAATGGCAGCTAGGAGCTGTGTTGGGGTATTGACAATGGTACTGACACTTTCCAGGCTATAGGTTTTAGGAATCAGGTGAGCAGCAACTCACATGCCCCACCAGTGCCAGACACAGAATGGTACATATACTTTGACTCCAAGTCAACCTTCAAGCTAACTTCATCCTTTTTTTTGTGTCAAGCATGCTATTTGTTTGGAAGGATGATCTGGAGGGAAAACAGTGACAGACACTTAATTTTTTGACACTGTCAGGTGCACATGGATACTTCGTGCATTTCTTAAGCAGCATGCTTGCTCCCTGGCATGCATACTGGGCAGCCCACAGAGCTCACTTAGCAAGGACTGGATTGCGGTCCTTATGGCTTCAATTTATTTGAAAGAGATGATCTTGATGCACACTGAAAGATGAGTTCTGGAGCATGCAGGTTAAGTGAGCAGAACCACCATGAACTTCTGGACTGGTTGTGTTGCTAGGTGTTGTAAAAGGTCCCCCCTGAGCAGGTCAGGCACCACGGCTGGGACATCCACACTCCCTCATGCTGGGGGCAAGATGGTGAAAGTGAGAGTACTGGATGCTCCCAGGAATCAGGAGGAGAAAAGCTCTTTTTATGTCACCAATGCAACCCATAGAGAAGGGAGCAAGGGTGAATGAAAGCACCAGGCAAGTCACCTCTCTACTCCCTCTCGCCCCTATATTACATGTGTTTTGAACAGCTCAGAAGTAATTTATGGATGACTTGGCTGTTCAGACAGATATATCGTAGGTGCCCTGTCAGCAGCCCAAGAAGATTGCCTGCTGTTATTCCTGTCTGTGGGCAAATGATGGTGACATCTTCTGGGAGACCCACTTCTATGGTCAGCTCTGAGGAATGTATTCCTAAAGGATCAGCTCAGCCAGGCAAGAGATGCTCTTAGCCACTGGCTATTTGGGAGAATAACAAACTTCCTAACTAACTTATAAATGCACATATTCAAAATGTCTATCAACAAGGCTTGAAGTAAAACTAATGTTCAAACAACACGAATAATAAATGAAAATGACTTGTACTCCTACGCTCATCAGGGCTCAGGGCTTTGACTGAAACTCCCTTTCTTCCCAGTACTGCATTTCTCTTCCTCCTGGTCTGTATCCTGGTACAGATTAAAGGTTTTGCTATGCCAGAGTAAAAAACCTGTCCTGATAGCTTGTGCTGCTGTACAGAGTAGGAGGCGGGACCACTTTGCAGAGTTTGGAAAGATGAATGCTAAAGGACTACCTGAAAAAAATATTGCAGCAAGCCCAAAGAAATACTAGCAATTATCTACCAATTATAGCATTCTGGTACTGGAAACCTGAAATACCCACATTCACATATGGACACACGGATACATGGACATATTCCAAGACTGTGCATCTTTTTGACTTGAACCCCTCCAGACAGGGAGTCTGAAGCACCAACAAAAGAAGAAACACAAACAAATGACACAGATGTCAACAATGCTTATCTGAAATCCTAGAGGATCACAGTTTTCTATCTGATTTCAAATAATTTTCGTAATGCAGTGTTTGACAGCAGCATTTTACATGTAGCTTTAAGTCTAAACACAGCTTGAACTGTGTAGACAGCTAGACCAGAAGTAATCATCAGTAGAAACTCAGTACACTATATATGTGATAAAATCAACAACTGAAAACCATGTGCACTGCTATTGTTTTTTCTTTTTTGAGGGGTTTTATTTGCTTATGTGACTATCATGTTCTGAACACGAGTAAAACATGCATTAAAAAAAAAAAAAAGATTACGAGCAAAATAAAAGTGACATAGGAAGCTGAAGAACAGGTAAAACAGGACCTGAACAGTTTCACTTCATTACAAAGGAATTCAGTCCATGGCTGGAGGATAAATGTAGGTAGCATAGTTCTTTTATGAAGAAAACAAAATAATACCCAAACCTGTCTTGCATAAGGAACTAACTTGTTGACTTTTCACCCAGCCATACAGGTATTCAACATTTTCTTAGTCTGACAAACAAGTTTGTTCAGGGCATTTGGAAATCTGGCTGATTCATGTCTTTTCCTCTTTGATGAAATTATTGTTATCAAAGACATTCAGACAAACTCTAAAGTTCCTTTTAAAACTTTTCTAATACTGTGTCCGGTTCTGGGCTCCCCACTTGGAAAGAGACAGAGAAACACTAGAGAGAGTCCAATGAAAGGGCCAGGAGGATGAGTAAGTGATTGGAACATCTATCTTATGAGCTGAGAGACCTGGGGCTGTTTAGCCTGGAGAAGACTGAGAGGGGATCTTATCAATGTTTATAAATATCTGAAGGGTGAGTGTCAAAAAGGGGCCAATCTCTTTTCAGTAGTGCCCTCTAATAGAACGTTGGGTAATGGGTACAAACTGGAACACAGAAAGTTCCACCTCAATATCAGAAAAACTTCTTTACTGTGAGGGTGATGGAGCACTGGTACAGGCTACCCAGAGAGGCTGTGGAGTCTCCTTCTCTAGACACTTTCAAAATCTGACTGGATGTGTTCCTGTGTGGCCTGCCCTAGGCAATCCTGCTTTGGCAGGGGGGTTGGACTCAGTGATCTTCAGAAACACCTTCTAGTCCCTACCCTCCTATGATTCTATAATATAGTTTGGGTAGAGGGAAGCAGAGAGAAGGATGCTGGGAGAAAGGGTTTGCTCCATGATACTACATAAGACCACACAGAACTGTTAAAAAAAGTAATAAAAATTCAATTGTCATGACAGAAGGACCAGCTCCATCCCTCTATCACCATGGATCAAAGAGCTCCAAAATTCTGTACTGAACTGTAAAATAAGTGAAATGCAGTACTGGCTCCGGTCTGCCATTCAGACAGCCTATGAAACACACATGAGCAAATCCAGCCTACCTAAATCTTGAGGTAGTTATATTAGAGCTCTAAGAGCATTGGCTACAGAAAAAGCATTGCATGTGCTCAGTTCCTGTAGCTTGAGGCTTCTTACACTGCTGCAGCTGCCCCTTGCTCTGGCATCTGTCGCTCTCATTCCTCAGGGTGAGGTTGCTCACGTGAGTGTAAGTGCTCAATGGCGTGAAAAATCCCTGCACAAGCTCACCACCCCAGCCTGCTGCGCCAAGACATCAGCCCTGACAGGCCCAGATGCTCTTTTCAACTTCATCCTTTAAGATCTCAAAAACTACATTAGAGAAATACTGTGTAGCTGGTTGAAGTTATGATTATCCCCCTCTGTCCCCAACAACTACACCACAACATTTCTAAGCGTTGCCTAGAAGACCTTTTGCTAACCCAAGCTTTTCCTAAGCAGGAAATCATAAGGTTTCTTGGCATGAGTTTTCATCCCCAGAATGAATCAAAACAATTGAGTTTCTGACCAAGAAAAACTGAACGTTTATTGCCCAATTTGAAAAGGGTAGCAGATTTATTTTTAACATCTGCAGCAAACATAGCAAACTGTTTCAAAAACTAAAAACAAACAAACAACCCCACCCTGCACCTTGAGTAAAATATGCAATTTCCATCTCGTATTTTGTTGAAGTGCTAAACAATATTACTAAAACTCTTAACAGCTGAAGTGGGAAAGTTCTCAAGTTGGGGTTTTTTGTGGTTATTACTTGCCATGGTATTTTTAGGGGCAAAATACCCCAAAATGAAAACAAGGATTTCTAAATGAAGCTGCATCTTAAGAAAGTCAAAAAAACCTGTCAGGAAAAACCTATCAAACACAAATATCTTCAGAATGAAGCATCTACAAAAACACTGCAGTCAAGTTATACAAGTTCAAATGCTGCATCTTTACTCAAACACCAGTACCAGCCACTACTAGGCAAGAAATTAAAAAAGCACTTCTAAAGCACCTTACCTTTGTTTTTCTCACCCTCATCTCTCCTGCTTTCTAACCAAGTGAATAAACCATGAAATTATCTATCTCCACATCAACCCATCCATGCAATTACCTCACATTATTCTGCAAAGGCTTATTGCCTAGTAGGAGCTTTACTTAGGAAGTGCGAAAGTTACCAAAAGCCTGTTTTAGAGACTTAGACAAAATAGTGCTGTTCAAATGTACAGAGATTCCATCACTGATCAAAGTCCCTCAGTGTGGTTTAAAGGGAATAAAATCAAATGTACCAATTTATTCTGTGAGCTGAAATTTTAAACTTTAATTAGATATATAACAATGGGGATCTACTTCTTCTGACATAAGGTTCCTTTCCTATCCATTACTCAGGATACAAGCAAAAACTCTTGCAGATTACATTAGACCATTAGCAAATAAAATTTATAAGTGAAGAAAGAAAAAATCTGATAAATCAACCAACAAAGCACCAAGAAAACTTGCCAGGGTGAAAGAAAGAACCAGGAATCTGAAAAGTATGTGGCATACAACATCTTCAGCCCTTTCCCTTTTCAAATAAAAATCCAGTACTAAATCCGATGTGATCAGACAGTTGAACAAGAACATAGTGTGTCACCAAGAATGTGAGCAAGTGCAACTTCCCTCAGCAATCCCATGTCCTCCAGTGAGAAGAAGATTAACCACCCCCACTACTCCAGAGGGACTTTGCAGGCTGTAGGCACAGCTAGACATGGAAACAAGTAGGACCTCTACACAGGCAAGGTCACAAGTTAATTAAACAGGTGAAAGGAGGAAATACAGGGTGCAGAGAGAGGTTTTGTGATTTCATGGGTGGCTGAGATTTCCCACCAGATTGCAGCCTCTTCTTGCACCGAGGAGGAGACATGGATCCTCCAACCCACATATTGCACAGCTGCTCTGATTAGAGGGTAGCTCTCCATGATATTTACTCTCCATGGTGCTCTGGCACGAAATACGTTTAACTGAATTTGTAAAAACAGAATTAAAAATAAACTGCTAACAAACATCAGAAGAGCCACACAAGAATATACCCAATGTCACTTTAAGATACAGGACATGTAAGATGTAACACGTATAAGAGAATCATCCAGAGACATCTTGAATCACTCTACCTTTTTAAAAAATAAAAACCAGTCTTGTGTCCTCAAGCAAAACTAGCCCCCTATGAGATGCAGACATTGTGTTATACAGACTTTTCCTCTTGGACTGTCTGGGAAACAAGTTTTCAGTAGCTACTCAAGCTGTCCACAAAAATACAGATCAGTTTGCATTCTGGAATCAGTGAATGATTAATGTAATTTTAAATCTAATCACAAACTCATTGACCATTTAAACATTTTCATGGAGCTCAGAAGCAGAGCACACGCTTTCAGCTAAAGAACTCCATTGCATCACCTTTCTACTAATAAAGTTTTCACACAGACAGCCAATACTTACAAGAGAACAGACTGAGAAGCAAAACCATATAAGATGAATGACTACAACACTTCACGCATCTTACAGTCATCAAAACAATGCTTTTTGAAATAGAGATTGTTCAAATTGACTGAAATGAGATGCAGTTTATTTTAAATTTCATGGTGTATTTTGCTTCACAATCTATAGGTGAAATGCATCCTACATTCTTTGCTACTATGATTAGATAGCCAGCATGGTTTCTTCTACTAGGGATGCCCATCCATCACACTCTTTAAGAAACTGGTGGCAGAACTGGTTATGGGAGGGTAGGGGAGTGGGAATCCTGACAAGGTGTTGGCTACTGGTTTTATGGATGAGAGATGACAAAACTTGGAGCTGCATTACTTGCTTGCTCACCCAGCAAAGGAGCAAAAGCCACATGGCAGGAGCATGCCAAGCAGAATGAGAAGAACACAGCTGGCTGTGCACTTTTCCAGTGGCAGACTCAGAAATGGGGAAGAATTCTTGTAAATTACTAAACAAGGAGATGAACAGACAGAAGAATGTGAAGGCCACCCTTGCACAGGATGTTCCAGCAGAGACAGAAGTTTCAAAGCCATCCAAAAGTAGCATCTAAAACTGTAAACAAACAACATATGGTACTGTATATTGTTACCATGTACTTATGTATCATGTCTGCTGTGGAAAGGCCTAGAGATCTGAGTTTGAAATTTGGGCATTGTGTATTTTATGCCCACATGAATCAACCTCCTTTCCTTCCATGAGGTCCTTCATCCCAGGAATCAGGAAGTCCTGACCTCAGCCCTACCCAAGGCTGGCCAGGGTCCTGGAGCCACTATGGCATCGTTTAAGCAGTAGCATGTTCAGCACATTTAAAGAGAGCAACATTGCCTTTTATGAAAAAATAGATCAGCACTTTCTTGCTGGTAAGGCATTTTACAATGTTCAGTACTAAGCATTAAAGGTACTTAACTTGACTTGGAGTATATCCATTTCAACATTAGCAATTAATAATGCTATGTTGACTGAGAAAATATGGTCACACTCCAGCAAAAGGTGGGTCAATTAATATGATGGGAAGGCTCCTCCTTGGGAACCGCAGGGCACTGAGCAGCTGCATCTTCACCCAGCGTTTGAAGAGGTACCGACAAGCAGGGTTGGTACTGCCATTATGACCTGATACCCTCATGTTCTCACTCTTGAATCAAGCTGCATTTATAAGAGCTGTGCTTTTCCTGCTAAAGGAAAATAAAATAGAACATCCCTATCTGGAACATTGTGACACCGCTTCTCTGAAAGAAATAAGGACTGGGTGGCTCATTTATACCAACACATTATCCAGCAGGATATGCAGTCTGTATAGAAAATATACAAAAGAAGGATGAAGAAAGATCTAGAACAAGAATTACTGGAATTGTACAATAATAATGAGCATATGAGTGCCAATTAAAAAAAATCCGTACATATGGCAATGAAAAAAATATACTGAAAGATACTTCAAGTCAGAAAGTAAAAATTTACTTACTAATTTAACTTGCTTAATTAAATTAGTACCTACACTTCCCACCCCCTTCCCAATCAGATCTGATAGGTTTTATCTACTTTAGATGGAAATGGAAGAGAATTACCAGTTTAGAAAATTGTTTACTTACTAGTTTATTTCCATTTTTCATGAAATATATAAGAGCTAGCTAAGAAATTCAGGGGAAGGAAACAGGATGTGAGACACATGGCTTGGCATTCTCCAAAATTTGCTCCAGCCTTCTGGCAGCCTCCCCATCACACCATGTATTTTACTGGAAATGGTCCTTCTAAAGAGCTAGTTGGCATCTACAATCTAGCCATTAGACATAACTCTAAGGAAGTGAGGCTCATTTCTCTTGCAGGCAAAATATTTCACATTTTTCCCTGGCATACTGTACACTGACAGAAAGGCGGCAGACTAAATGCTTTTGCTCATTTTCCACCCCTAAACTCTCACGGATGTACTGTTCCACAAATTGTGTGCCTGGAGTTAGCAAACAAGCTTTTGGTCGCACCATAAACTGGCACAGGTTGTTCTAATCTGGGTAGAACTCACAACTCTTCAGCGTAGTTTAGTCTAATTTAATGTCCCAAAGTGATACGGTGAGGACTGTAGGCATAGAACTGTTGAAGCTAAATGTTCACTTTTGACTAACTTATAGCCTGGACTGCTACATTTTTTTCCCTTATTTTCCATAAAATTCAAAATTCATCCTTTGATTGAGAAAGGACACTTTGGAAAAGGCTGCTCATTTAGGCAATAATATTACAACATACATGTAACATATGCTGTTACAATATTTTGTTGCTACATTCCCATAAACACTACCTAAATATTTCTAGACTGTCACCTAATACAATAGACTAATCTAATTCCACAGAGGTGAATCTGGAAGATCGATAAGGTTTTTGCTGCTTATTTTAATGAATGTCCATAAACAATGAAGGCAGCTTATCTGTATATGCTCTGGAGGAATTGTCATCCATCAAGCCAATAATATCTGGTCAAGCCACATTCAGTCGTAAAATCAGATTCTCTTTAGAGAGGATTCATCAGCTTTTGTATCTCCTCTTCTTTAAGAAACACACCACTTCCCCACCCCCTCCCACTGATCAGCAAAAGAGCTGACAGGAAAGTACTCTCCCAACATTCAGCATTCTTGTTAGCAGACCAGTAAAGAGGGGAATGATGATTTTGCATAGGCAAAAAATAGTTGGAAATCTCCTGGTAGCACTGAGATCTGAGGCAGATGTGAAAAATCCAGGAGATTGATGCTGAGAGCTCACAGTTAGTGAATTTTAAGGAAAAAGCCCATTACTCCCCAAGGGCATTAATAAAAGACTAAACAGGAATAAGAAATGCATTAAGATGCTGCATAAAATCATAATATTTTTGAAAAGCAAAAAGGTGTCCTCCCTCAAGGGGTACTCTAATAATCTTGTACGTTTCATTTAATAAATAGGCAAAGTGAAGGTACTGTTCAAATACATCACCATCATGAAATTATTTTACTATCCTGGGACAAAACACTATTGTTTTTACCTTCACTTTCCCCAATATTTACACTTCCAAATGCCCCATTAAGCAAAACAAAAGCAAAAACACCCCAAAAAACCCCAACCAACCAAAAAAAACACTGAACCACACCAAAACCCCAAACTAATGAACCTATGTATCCTGCCCTATAAGACTTCTAAGTCTTCCAAGCTGTCTAATGTTTACTTAAGAGTTAGAAGTTTAAGTTTAGAGTAATCTTTTTTTAAATCAAAATGCATCTCACACAGAGCTGCAAATCATAGCAGACACTGACAAGTATTTTGGTGTATTTTTTTAAAAATAAGAATTAACCCCACCCTTTTAAAATTAGTCTTTAGAAAAATCAAATGGCAACACTTACGTTTTAATAATAGGCAATAAAGTGAACATCATTTTCCAGTGACTAGTCTAAATTAGCCATAGTGTTGAACACCAAATGCACAAACATTTTATTTCAAAACATTTTCACCACCTGCGGTTTACAGCTCAAGAAAGCTGCACATTTATAGTCACTCGTGATGATCAAACCACAGTATGTTAACTCTCACTATTTGCACTTCCAGGAATACAGTAACATTTAATAACCAAAAAACCCCAGATGTTCCAACTTAATCATAAATCTGTGATCATAAGGCTGACTTCGAAGTCTGTAATTTCTCTTTCACATACTGTTAGACATAATCTGTTCTTTAGTTTTCACATCAGCAATTGCAGTAGCTTTCTATCAGACCCTGGAAGACAAATGCTAACTTAGAGCACTTTAAAGCTATTTAGGCCACCGACTAAGAGTATTCTGTTTTCCTAGCAAAGCAAAAATAATTATTAAAATGTACTAACTTCCATGATATGCATTCAGTTTGAGCTGGATATGAATTCAGATTATTGTTCCAAAAACACTTGGAACCCTTGTACTGCTTTCCTGGTTTCCATCAATGTCTTGCAAATTCCCAGATCCAGGAGCAACAGGATCATGGGAATGTCAAGCATTTCACCCTCCTTCTGAAAACCTCCTCTCTCTCTACTTAAGGCACTTTTTTCCAGAAGAGGTGATAACATCCCCAAGGTCCCAAAACCAGGAACAAACAATTCAAGGTAGTTTCTTCTCAGGACAGTATTACTTTTCAGGGTTTTATGAATGCTTACTGAAGTCTTACGAATGCTTACAGAAGATTCATTTCTCCTCCTTCTCACACAGTGTGACAACCAAAAGATGCCCATCTCTCCTTTATGGGAGTACATATTTGAAGGTGCCCTTTCTGTTTCGAGCAATTTTGAGTACTCCTTTTGACCACAAGCATATAGACTCTTACTTGAACAAATAATAGTAATTTCACAGAAAATATAGAAACACTTGAACATATTTACGGACTGATCCAAATTTTTTTTCTACTTTTTTTTTTAATATGCAAAAATGTGTTTTAAAGCATAGTTTTTAATCTCTAATGTGGAGGGGCAGGGAGGCAGAAGGAGCCTCACTTTATGGTGTAAGATTTAACCCCAGTATGCAAAAAACAGACAGAAGCCAGTAATTGATCTGAACACTTGCCTCAATTCTGAGGATACCTTTCAGAGCACCATTACATTAATAGGTTATTCTGGAAAAAAAAAAAATGCTGTAATTCTTAAAAGAAAGCTGCAGGTTCTTTTGACAATAGCTTGCTCAGCTAACAATCTAACATCGACGTTCAATTAATTCTCTAATTTGCCCAAGCACTTAGCAGATATATACCTCCTCATGTTACCTGAGACACCTTTCAAATTATTCCTGTGTATTTATACTATTTAAGCCCTTGCAAGCCAGTGACCTGAAGCTGTTTTTAACCACTTGTTCCCCTTTCATCCAGTTTAGATGTAACCAGTTTAAAAAAACCCCACAACCTCTCAACATACCCAACTACGGACACAGGTCTGAAGCAGGAAAGGGCTGTGATTAATTATTATCAACATTAGGCTAACCTCTTCATATAAAAAGCAAAGTAAGGTTACAGATGTGGTTACTTAACTGCAAAGAGAAAGGGACTGAAGCACAAATGAACATGGTGCGAGGACAGCAAACCTCCTAACCCAAGGGTGGGGAGATAATTAGGCCAGGATCAGAGAGAGAGGAAAATATAGGAGAAGAGAGTGGAGTGAGCCAGTGTAACAAGATCCGGAGGTGTTCAGGAAAAGCCAAGCAGACCAGGCAAGAGCAAAGCTCCATTCCTGCTCCACGCAGCAGGAAAGCTGCAGGAGGTCCTAGGTACCCCACAGCACCCATGCAGGCTGCTCCTCCACCCCCAGTCACAGTGGGGCTCCTCTCCTCATCTCTATGTGTTCCCCAACACCAGACAGAAGTTGTGGACAGTCAGGATCACACCTGGTCCAGCACTCAGTCCCTGGGGTGGCTGGCATAGATACCCCACCAAATCTGCTTGTCCTTGTCCAAGCAGCACTACCTGCAGTGCCCCCTTTCTGACCAGCCAGCTGCTGCATATATATATTTTTGCTCCTCTGCAGTTAACTCAAAACATAAATTCAGTGTGGATGTAGGTTTCATCTTGTCTACAAGGACTATCCTGCTGCAAGCCTGAGAGTCCTCTCAGATCCCTTGCCTGTTGATTCTACACTAGCATTGTATGATACCCAGTAAGTCTAAAACCAATCCAGCTGCCCTTGAAAGGCTAGTAGTAGGAAGTACATTTTAAAAACAGGCAGATCCCACAGATGCCTCAAAGTCCTACTGCCTCTCAGCTGTGCTCCAATTTTGGAACTATGGAGCAAGTGTTCAGTCACAGTCACCCACATGATGCTTCACCCACATACTCCTTCCGACAGACAAAATTGTATTCAAAATCAACACCCCACAAGCATAACCAGCAGGTTATGCCAGTTGTATCTATCATCCACAACTGTGATGCCACAGCCTAAATGAATCCTGCAGAAAGGAACTTCAAAAGTCAGGGCAGGCTGCAATTTTTAAAGAAAGTGTTTTGATTGTCCTAACTTCCTTCTCCATCTAAGGCATCCTGAATGCACCATAAAACTATCACCACATTTAGATCAGGTCCCTTTGTACTTAGTTCTTAAAAAATGTAAACCACATACAGAAAAATCCCTGGTCTGTGCCCTAACTTTTCCGGTTGTTCTGGGTACTCAGAGAGAAGCAGCAGGTTTGAGAAGGTAATAACTGGAGCATGCCATTGTGAGCAGGGATGTATTGTACAACCTTATCAACTTGCACCTTCTAGGGATACCTACGTAATATACTGTGATTTAGGTTATACTACTGGCAAACTAACATGCCTCAACCTGAAAAAGGTCTCTTCCTTGTACAGTATATTTAGTTCATTATGTCAATTAAAATAATCCAGTTCTGTTAACGGGAATACCTTTGGTTAAGCTATTGACTGCCTACAGATGTAACATAAAAAAAAGCATGTCCCTTGCTAGCAGTAAAGGAGTAGTAGAACCATACTATTTTAAAGCAAAGCTTAAAACATTAAATATATTTGGATTATCTTTTGGAATCCCAGGATTTATTAAGGTTTTACGAACCTTCTCCTGAGTAATCACCCTCTCAGGCTGGAAAAGAAAGAGCCCTCTCAAAGCAGAGATAACCTCTCTCACTCACTTGTAACAAAGAAGGACAGACGATGTGAAATGCTGAGCACCGCCAGAGAGAAAAACAAACCCAAGAAGAATAGCATCCACTTATCTTCAGAGGCCTAAAGATTTTCTGGGGCTTCACACTAACTCAAGTAGATTTTTATCCTTCTGCCTTTTGTTTGCTTCCCTGACTTTCATTTTCCCTTTTCTCCTCCCTTACCATATTTCATCCTTTTGTATTCATGCGCAAGGCTGGCATCCTGTCTGCTCCTGCCTCCGCTTCTTGGGGGATGAAGCGAACCCAGCAGCTGCCTCTGGGTGAAGATGAAAAGTATCCTTTGCTTGTCCCACAGATAGCTCCATTTTCTTTTCCTAAGCATGGAAACCCATCCATCAGTTCCTGATAATGTGGTTCTGCTTCTACAGTGTGCAGTTGCTTCAGGGTCCCCAGAGGGAGTTTCTGCAGCAATGTTTTCCACAGGCCCAGTTACCTTTCTTTTTTGTTATTATTTTTCTCCTCTATAATTTTTGTCACCTTTTGCTGTGTAAGTAAATTCATAAACACATCAAAGATACATAAACACTGATGATACAAGAGTTGGTATGCCAGAAGCCATGCAGGAGAATATTACCCTTGGATGCTTACTTTGATAAAATTGAATTGGTCTGTCCCTTAGAAGGATATATGTTCTAAATTATGAATTAAAAGACACAGTAAGTGATGGATTTCTTGATATGTAGAGAAGATATGAGCAAGGTGGTCTGCAGCTCCATAAAGATTTACTTTTCTTGTAATTCTATATATTCTCCCTTGCCCTCTTTTTCCAAACCCAAGCAAACAAAACAATAATGACAGCTGAACTGAATTAGTGAGCATCCAAAAATATCCAATCCATCTTTCTTAAACACACACAAGAATGTTTCCAGTGTGCCAAAAAAGAAGCAGTATTTTTAATACTGCTGCCCTCAAAGAAGCTGCCTCTTGGCTGTCTGAATTACAAACTACCATCTTAGGCAGATGGAAAAAAAAAAAAAAAAAGAGTATGTGAAAATACAACTGTGTATGGAATGAGAAACAATGGAATCAGCCAGCAACCAGCCCTGTACTGCCCCACACCACTCTTTTACTAATTTTGATTCAAACCAATGGCCTGTAATGCCAATGAGATTTTGCAAGGGTAAAATCTCAGTGTCTTGCTTGGGTTGGTTCTTTGTTTTAGCTAAAACTTGACCTCTTATTTGCCACTCTGGAGTCATCTGCAAGATATCTTTACCCTCCAAGACAGAGCTGAATTTTTCACGGGATTAGTAGCAGAGGAGAGAGCAACGAAAGTTTCTTATTAATAGCAAAAGTGACAAGGGAAAAGGTGAGGGGAAGCTATTCATCTAGTATCTTGGAAGTGATACACCATTTATACACTTTTCTTAGCATCCATTACAGGCTTTGCTGAAGCTTTTCTCCATCGTGGTAAACTTCATGCTGAGGAATGCAAAGAAAACAAAAAATCTGGAAGCACCAGTCATGTTGGAATCCAGATATTAACATCAGAGGAAATGATCTCGTGTGGTGTCAGGGTACAGTGAACACACATTGAAATACTGGGCCTGGGCCTAGCCACTTCTTTACATCAAAAATGTAGCCAAGTCCAAAAAAAATGCAGGAATCCTAACCACTGCAAACTATTTTGGGAGCCAGAGCAGTGCATGTTTAGGCCACATACCAAGTATTTACAGAGCAAAAACCCTTTCCATCAGCTTCAAAGGAAGCTAGATATCACGTCTGGGTGGTTTAAACTGGAAGAAGCCCATACATAAAAGAAGGGAGAACTTTTTGGTTGGCCATGATTCATAGGACTTCCCTCTTGCAGGAGGAGATTAAAATAGAACTACCTTAGACAAGTAACCACAGTGTATTGCATTCAGAGATACCTTCTCACACATAATGCACACACATGCAAATGAATTATGCAAGAGACTTTGTTGTTTCTATACTGTGATCATTCCTGTTTTTAAAAGCCTGGGTGGTGTTCAGAAACTATGGGCAAAAGGTAACTTGGTAGAATAACAAATAGATTTGGACTTTGAGGTAGGGCAGGGCATTAAAATAAAGCTGAGTGGTGTCTTCCCACCATATAAATGTAGACAGGTTTTGAGAGGGAAGAAAACAACTACATTGGTGTGAGTTGAACTAAGGAAGCATTTTTGTCTATTTTTATTTTTTTTTTAAATAAACAAAAAACCCTCCAACCTCTCTATCTTTTTGTTCTGTTTCATTTCGTGTCCAAACACAGTTAAAAAACACAAGGAAGTCATATGAGGCTTGTGAGACAGGAAATGTGAAACAACAATCTGTGCTCAGAAACCTCCCTTCCAACAAATTAGCCAGGTTTACAGCTTTGAAGGACTCCTCACACCAATCCTAATGGCAGGACTGTTTGCCAAGCCTGGGGAAGGAAGATCAAACAACACTGGCACTTTAAGACAATGCAGATGTTGAATAAGTTCAGAAATACTGCCCTGTGCCTCCAGAGAAACAAGTTGGACGTCTGGAAGACCAGTATAGGAAAAGCTGCATCGTCTGATAAAAAGGCCATGCACAAGTCAGACTGGTCTGAAGTACAGGCATACAGCTCCCTTTTTGCTTTGCTTAAGCACAAAACACAATTTTGCAAGTGAATTAGTGACATTCTTTGGAAGAACTTTTCCACTCACTCCAGTCATCTGTTCAGTGAGACTCTCAAGAAGAAAGCAGTACATACAGGTGCCTACCCTGACAGAGTTGCACAGCCCAGGGGCTTTTCACCCCATAAAGTTCTGCCTTCAGAGATGCTACATTGGAGGATATGTTTGGGCAGAGGTGCAAAAACTTCTCACCTTATCCAGTACCCAGCAGGAGCCTGAGAGAAGGAAGGGATATACACAGTCCAGGGAACAGTTTCTTTTCAGAAGTGAAAGGCAACAGATAAAAGCCTGTTTCTTTTGCTATTCTATCCCTGGTATTCAAACAAACAAATCTGCCTGCAATCACCAGTCACAGTCCTTTAAATAATCTGTTATAGGCCTACCACTTTGGAAAAGAGCATTTCAGTGCTAAGTGAATAAAGATACTGGCTTTAGGTATTTTTTTATATATCTATCTCTCTCCCTATATATATATTATTAGTTGATGCATAATTAATTAAAATTAAGCACATGCAACATTTCTGGAAAGCTTCTATATGAAACAAAATTGAAGAAATTAAGAACATTTAATCAAGAAAGAAAATTAATACAATTAAATCACAAACAATATACCCACCACTGTGCCTGGCCACAGCAGTGTCCTCTAGCAGCTCAGGTGTTCATGAAGCAGACACAAGGCTTCAGCCCAAGGCGCACACCATTCCCTAATTGCGTGCTGCAGAATATGCTGTGCTTTCATATAAAAGTGTGCCATGCTTTGTGAGTATAAATGTAGTTAGACAACTGCACTGATATGGAGAGAAAAATTATTTATAATATATCACAGACAGAAATTTTTACTCTCCTACACATTTTTCATTCTTGCGTTTTGTGCAAAGCTTGAGACCACCTCTAGAACAAACAACTTTTCATAAGGCCATCCACAGCCCTAAATAGAATTCAGGGAAGACAGAAGTCAAAATTATTTTGACCTTAAATTATGCATCCCGTTTTTGCTTTATTAAAAGTATAAGAAAGTAAAATACAACATTGTTTCAAAAAGTCAATTTGGACCAAGTTTCCCAAGCACTGAAAGGAAAAGAAGTTAGAGAGGAATAATCTGTTTACTACAAATGTATTTGGCAAAGCTTTCCTAGGACTACAGTGCAACACTTCTGTGGAAAGAGATATGAACAGCCTATTTTTGAAGGAGTTCACCAAATTCAGCTTCAGTCTGAATATTCAAGCTTTAAAGCAGTCTTTTTTAGCGAAACTTGCCTCCAAGAAAAAAAAAGGAGAGAGGAGAAGAGAGAGGACCTCAAAGATCACCTTTGCCATGTTTTTGGACCTTTTTAAAAACATTTATTTTTAAACAGAAACACAGTAAAAGAGATATAGATCCTTGCCTAGCTGTGCTATTCATTGTTGAAACCAAAATGCTGGAGCTTGTCCTTCCTAAAATTCCATAGCAACAGTGTGGAAATAGCTCTCACACTGGACCAACTAACCTCTCTTTATAAGCCAAGAAAAACAGGCACTTGGAGAATGTAATTAATCTTTTCCAAGGTGGACAGCTCAAGGGCTGCAGTGGCTAACACTCCAGAAGTGTCCATTTTTCCTCTATTGATCATAAAGCAAGCCTAATTTTTTTCCATTTCTGCTGCATTTGCATTTTTACCAAGAAGTGTTTTGTTCCGTTCACGAAAAAAGGCAAGAAAAACTCTCAGTGTTCCAAAACTGGAACATTCTTGTCAAATAATATAACTCATTGGGCCAACACGATTTAGGATACTCAATGTGAAAGAACACAACTAGGCAGCGGAGATGATAAGAGGTAGTTTGACAGCTTATAGCCTGAGAATGGCTTTCACATCAGGAAGAAAATAAAAGAATAAACATCACTTTTTGAATGCCGGATATGAAACATGCAGTAACATAAGTAACTGTACCAATGGCTGACTCTGCAGCAGACCTTACAGATAAATGCAGAGCAACAAATAGGTTTTAAACCATACAATGCTTTTAAAGCAATTTACAGGCTGGTATTTCTGTATTCCCTACATAGAAAGAATTCAATCAGTTTTCTCCCAAACTGTGTATATTGCAAAGCCTACAGTCAAATTTCAGCATGCCTCTCACCAGAAAGAAATAACATCACAAACAACGAGCAGAGACATCAACAAAAGAAGCAGGTGGGATAAACTCTTTATACTAAATTTGAGATTTTATTTTTTTTTGTTAGATATTTTGGCAATGGACAGGGATAAAGATCCTTGGCACATTAAAACAGCTGTAAGTCTGTAAGTCTGGAGTAACAGACTGAATACTGAGACCATACGTGAGTTGCTATCAGGATACGTGACTGCAACACAGGTTAATGTGACTCCAAGCAGTCTTGGTTAAAGCAAGCTGCAGCTGCAATGCTTCTCCAACACTTATGCTTAACCTAAGACCTTAGTTACTCGCATCCTGTGTTTCAGAATAAACATTCTTCTTTGGCACTAGTGGGATCTCAACAGGTTCCCCAGCTTTTTGAAGCAGCAAGCAGCATCTAGTTCCTCAGATCAATTATTGCACTCTGTAAATCTTACAATTTAAGTTCTTGTTTTGACTAAAAGGCTTAAAAGTGGTGTTCTCAGACTCTCTTACCACAATGCTCTCTGTCTCGCACCTTATGTCAACATTTCTACTTCATAAGAATGCATGTAACCAGGGGCTGGTAAGGAAAAGGAAATGAGAGAACTTCACACACCACTAGGAGTAACACAAACTCTGTGGCAATGCTCAAAAATGGTAGGAGAATATTTAGAAGGGTTACAGAGGAATTGGTTATGGTAGGACAGGAGAGTTAAGAAAAGCCAACTACCTTTCTGCATTTAGTCTGAAGCATCAGAAGACAACACTTCATAACAGAAAGGCAGGGATGGTACAGGAATGGTAAGAAGGTAGAAAGAGGATGAATAAGAATTTAATAGAGCACTTCAGAGCAGTAATGTTTGTGGGTAAGGCTTGACACAGTGCAGCTTTCTGGAAGCTATAATGGCTAACACAAACCCTTTTTTTTTTGTTTGTTTTAGGAAAGGAAACAATTATTTGTCTCCCATTTGAAGACACTCTATATCATACCATAAGAAGGGCAAGGCTTAGGAAGAGACAGGATCAGTTTTGGCAAGCAAAATTACATCAGCAGGGAAGCAGTGGGGCTCCAAGGTTTTTCAGAGGGACATGACTTTCTGGACTCTCAACTCAAAACCTAATCTCTCATCTCCAAACTGTTCCATCTGCCTCATGATCTTTAGATGATGGCCACTACCAGCATTACAACTTCTACAGACACTGGTCTCTGTTCAGGGTGTTGAGGTATTCTTTGTCAAGGTACCATACCATAAGAAAAAAAATTAAAGATCACAGGTTAGTGTATAAATAAGATTCCCACTGAATTTCCACAAGGTCCCACCTACCTTTCTATCACCTGGAAAATTACTTTCTTTTCCAGGTGTTACCATGGAATGCACAGTCCATTTAAAGAAGAGTAAAACACATTGGTGGCTGATGACTGAGGCTAAAATTAAACTAAGCTAAATCTGGAATTAAGTTGATATAAACCTTTTTTTCATCAAGAATCAATGAACTGAAATAGAAAAGAAGGGATTTTTTCCTTTTATAGTTTGCTATTCCTTTTTGGTAGTTATGAACAAAGAGCCATCCTTAAACAGAGTATCTTTAAGTAGGTTTTTTCAATCCTGTTTGGGAACTTGAACAATAGCTACTGTGACAAAAGCAACTTCAAGTCACAATAAATACATTGATCCTGCTTAATTAATGTTTTCCCAGTACAATTGGTGTGTAAGAGGTCAGAGGAACAGAAAATTGTATACTATAGAGATCATGCTGTCAGGTAGCACATTAAAAACATTAAAGATGTTTTCCAAGGCTGTTCCACAACATATGCTGAGATGGGACTAGCAGAATAGCACGTGCACCAACCAATTCTTTACAACTGGGAAGCTGAACCCTGTAATCTCTTTATCGTTCTGTCAGTGAGTTAATGGTCATTACCATGAACAGATTCTTATTTTATCAAGCAAGTCAAGACATCACTGGTGCTTTTCATGTGATAATTCTGATGCTGCATGCCACAATTAAAATAAGCATTTTTTTTCTTTATCTAGGCTTAGCTTCAACCTTTCAAACTTGCAAACACCACCACAGAAATCTCACCAGAGACTTGTGTAGCACAGCATTCTTCTGACATTCTCATTCCCTCTCCTCTAAATACAGTATAAAAAGCTTGCAGGTGGAAACAATAGAGGAAACTGCTAACTAAGAGAAACCTTTCCTACACATAGTGTAATGCTACCATCCAGAAGAGAGCAACCAGAGCTTACCATGTTCTTGTTCAAGATTACTAAATGAATGTTGCTTTCCTTTATCAGCACTAAAAATATTCTAACAAACATCTTCATGTCAACAGTCACATTTTTTAAAACAGAAATCTCCCACTGGGATTTCAATTGCTATCAGCAAAAAGCTGTTTTGCAATATTTCACCTTCCACCTCCCCTCTCCCAAACACCACCACTATCATTGCTCATTTCTTTAATTTTTGGAAATCTTTTACTTTGTCCAAACAAACACTGAAATCAGTTTTCGTTCAACTATGTGATGAACTCAAGAGTTAGGCTTACAAAGGACTTTCTTTGCTGGGCTTTCTTCTCAGGTTAAAGATATCCTTGTGTATTTAAACAGGATAGTAGTGGTGGTTTAGTTTAGTTTTCAAGGGATGGTTCTAATCCTACCACTAAATACAAAAAATAAATCAACAATTCAGCTGCAGCTAAGTGTGAGCACATGTGAAACAGAAATGGGACCATGCAGGGCAGTGTTGATCTTGGACCCTAAGAGGAATTTTATCTAAAGTTCAATAATTTTCAGAGGTGACTCCCTAAACCTCATGATTTTCTGTTATCTCTGGACAACTCACGTACAGCAAAATGAAACAAGGAAACAACTGAGTCTCAAGTCAACTTCTGCAAGGCCCCCCAGATAAATGTTCTAATTTTTTCTTTTACATTGACAAAATCTAGTGAATTGCATAATAGAGGGAAGGAACAGGGAAGGAATAGCTTCCCTCAGAGAAGTACTCCAAGCTTATGTGCACTTGACTTTAGTCCTTTTCTCAGGAAAGGAAACTCATTCACTACATGTATCTATTAAATATGGGAGTTGATGAAAGGCAATGAGAGCACTGGGGAAAACAAACAAATGGCAGTGAATGCTGTCAGCAGGCCCTATTTGTGTTCCTGTCTCCTCCTGAAGGGGTAGCCACTGTAGAGTGAAGTCGCACACCATAGGCTGCCCATCATTAATATATATGAAGATCCGTGTTGCATCGACCCAGGGGCAAAAGCCAACCTGTCACCAGTGGAGAAAGGCTGTTAGCTGCAGCACTGTTCTTCACAGCCCTCTTTACAAATTGGATCTGTATGAATTGAGGTACTGCCAGTAAGACACCCCATTAGCAACCCGTATAGCAATCTCCTACGTATAAATAAGGAAGTTGAAGCCACGATTTCACAGTATGATTAACAATTTTGGGGTACACAGTTCAAGTTACTCTGAAGAAATGCTGAGTTCTGTTTCTGGAGTGGAAGGCAAAAACTAAACATTGGTCTCTTTTAACAACTCTTAAACTAAACCAGCTTTGGGTTGAAGTACTCAAATGACTTTTGATTTGGGATGGTTGCCACAAGGCCCTTGAGAGAACTACCTTGGGAAATGAAGCAAGCTGTAATACATCACATGTAAAACCTGATGTCCTTGCTTCAGGTGGCTCTTTGGTCCTTGCTCAGCCAGCCTCTGGGAGTGAGGTAAACATTCACTTAGAGAAGGGAAAATAAAATTTAAAAAAGGGGATAGATAAATACAAATTCTATACCAAGGGTCTGGACAGGTGAGCAAGTTTCCATCAGGTAAGCAAAGGTGTAAGCCCACAAACATGCTGCAACAGCCCTGGTGCATGTTCTTCCCCTACGGTATACCTGAGGCATTCTGCTGAGAGCACACACACAGTGGTTACCATCACCATCCCTGCCATGGCTCACCCTGCAGCTTGCAGCCCGGCTCAAACCTTTGGTGTCTGCACAGCCATTGCCCTGTGCTCCAGCACATCCTTCTACAGGGCTGAGAGGCTGGCCAGCCACCCCACCAGTGCTCCCTGCTCCATGCTAGAGCTGTCATGGGGTTACACCATCTGAGTGGGGAGCTCACTTCACAGAAGGAAAACAATGGGCTCACCTGGAATGAGGTGAGCTTGGCCTACTTATGCTGTGTGACACAGGGTGGACATGAGCAGCTTACCATAGCCAGTTAACAAACTGGTGAGTGTCAGGAACACGGTCCAAAGCCACCTGACAGTGTTTGCTTTTGGCTAGGCGACTGTGTGCTCCTCACTAATGATCATGTAAACATCAATCAAATATTGTTCACTTCATGCCATGACTGCTACAACTTTGGCTTCAGAGAGGTCTTCTCTCTCTCTGCTCTCCATCTCCTCGCCCCAAACCTGAGACCACCCTGTGGTGCCCTGCTTAACTCCAGAGCAGGTATTCCTCTTTGAGACATCAAGCAGCATGGAAGGCCACCAGATGTATCATCCAAGCTGGCAGCCACCCTGGTTGAACACATGCAACACAGCAGCTGCCCTCTCCAGCAACAGTCTAGTGGTACCCAACTGCACACCTGGGCACTTGGCTGACTCCCACCACCTTTCCATCAGAAAACATCTTACATGTCTGCTGAGTTCCTTTTTCCACGGTATTCTGCTAAACTATGAATTATAAAAATAAAATAAATAAATATAGTACTACTGCACTAGCTGTTTCCAGGCACTGGTCAAGGACCTTCATTGGAGCCACAACACCTATGGGACAATTGTCCACCAGAGAAAAACCTAAATTCCATGGAATTACTGCTGCAGTGCTGAAATGAGTAAGCTGCCAAAGCATTCAGAAAGTTAACAGATTTGTTTGTGGACTAGACAAGGCTTAATTAAAACAGGCAGCTCCAAAGAACAGTAAATCCTCTCTCCTCCTGCCTTCTCTTCCTCTTTTTTTTTTCTAGAGTATCTTTCTCCTAGTGGCTTTCCTCTTCCTAATATACCATCACGAATGACAGATGTGCTATCAGTTAGCATTGGGATTTGACACATTTCTAATACTTGTCATGACAGCTCTGAAGCCTGCATGCTATCCCATTGTATTCCAAAGCATTTGCAGGAGGTAATGGACACATCAAATAGCAGTCAACAGCTCTGCTTTATTGTACTGCTGAACACTTGCAATATAGAAGCAGATTTAAAAAAAAAAATAATCTGTCATTATTCACAATTACACACAGAATAATTGAGTATAAACCAGAACAAACAGTTTTTACACTCTGTATGCTTCTGATCATTTTGGCCACACTGTAGAATTTATTATTATATATTTATTGAGAAGAATACTTTAAGATAAGATAGTATCAATATTGGTAATAATGAAGATTGTAATAATTTAAGGCCTTCAATGAAAGGTTCAACATATTATACTCATGCTGGTAACATGAAAGTACATTGCTGTTTCCATAGAGTCTCCCCTGGTTCCTTTGGTCTCTGTTTCATTTTTACAATGAACCTGATGCACAATGGATGTGCAAGTCAAGGCTAGAATCAGAATTAACATCAGAGGTGAACACCTGAATCGATACAAAGACAATGAGATTGTAAAGCTTGTCATTCACAGTAATGGTCAATGCTATAAACCCAAAGAGTGCGGTAGAACACTGAGTTTGAAAAGAGTGCCTCTTCGATGAGGACACAGGTAGAAAAAACTTCTTACCACCCAGCAATAAGGACAAGGGACACTGACTAGCAGCTCTTGTATGAGTCTGTTCCTAACACCTGCTGATTTCTGTGGATCTCTCCTTTAATACAGGTAGTTTTCTTTTAATTTGTTCAAGGTCTCAAGAGAACTGTGACAGATAACAGCACTCCTTAGAACAAATTCCATACAGAACTCTCTAAACATTATGTGTTTTTATTTTAGTCAAATTCTAGTATTACTTTAGATGACTGGTTATTTGTGTGCAATACTTTTCAGGCACAAAAAAAAAAGAAGTCTTACTGTAGCATTACTTTAGAGACTTAGAATTGCAGAAGACATCTTTCAGTTTAGCTGATCTGCTGCAAAGCATCGAATAGCCACAGTCTCTGCCAACAGCATGAGCTGCACGACCTTGCTGTCAATAAATGCAATAGCTTGCTGTTCTCAATGCATTTCTAGTTTTGCACAAAAGCAGGGGAAAAAAAAAGAGGAGGAAAATTAAAAGGCCAACAACAAAACTAAAACCCACACACAGACTAAAGACAATCCAGCCCTGTGCAGACAAGTAACTTAAGGCCCATTCAGCAAGAAGATAAAGCAAAGGGAGAATTGTGAGCTAGAGTCAAAAGGAAGTGTCCCATTGACATAATGAGCTTCAGAGAATGAAGTGTGAAGAAGACAAGCAAAAGACGTTTGGCTACCTAACTGAGGGCATGTCCTTCACACAAAATTGTTAATCAGTATTAAGGGTCTCAAGGAATTGTTTCAATCTACAAGAAATGTATGCGCAAACTGGGCTTTTTTACAGTGCAATTTTATTTAAGAGAGATGCAAGAGTAACTCCTGCACCTGTAAGCACTCAGGAACAAAACTGATGCCATTTGGAGAGAGGAGACGTTGGTTCTCAGCAAGCAGCTTGACAACACAGCAAATCCTTTTTCAGGTATCTAAACCACTGCAGTAGCAGCACTGGCAAAGTATAAACTCACCTCTTCAGCTAAAGCACTTTCAGAAATGCTGAAAGACAGTTTGTGTCAGTAGGCTTCACACCTGTTCTTGAGCAGTCAACATAAAAACATTCCAGAAACAAAGTTGGTATCGTATTTTCTGCTCACAATTTTATGCGAGGATCAAATTTGTGCTGCCAACTGAGCCCGGGTTGCACTGAGGCAAAATGATGGCAGCACCACTCCGTTAAGTAGTCTCCACCCCATTAAGTAGTCTTCTCAGCAAATACTCCTTTCTGGCTTCACTCCAAGGAGCAGTACTGCTTCTCCTGCAGTCTACATTCCCAGTTACTCCTTTCATATACCCTCTCAGCCGTAAGCAAATCAAAATGCCAATCCCTTGGGACACACGGCTTAGCTTTTACTTAAGACTTGCCATTCTAGTTTGTGCTTTGGACATTGATTTCCATTGTCTCGGCTATCACTCGACAAAAGGGCATTTAATTGCTGTCTCATTTAGTCTGGGGGAGAGGAGGAGAACAACTTTTACCAGCTCTCTGATTGATGGCAGCTATTAGCACCTTCTAGCACAATGCAGACTTATTAGAAGCTCGATTTACATGTGAAGTTCATTGCCACAAAAACGAATCAGGTTTGCAACTCTGCTTACTCGATCAACTTTAGAGACAAAATGAATTTGTAGAAATGATTGTGCTGTTCACCCATTTAAAGGGAAAGCTTTGAAGATTAATGAAGTTTGAGAAAGGCTTTTAGAAAGCCAAGAAAGTTTAGTAGAGACTTCATAGGTTTCCGTTCTCATTTTAAGTGTTATTGTGTGCTTCAACAGTTGTAAAAAAAAAAAAAAAACACACAACAAAACCACAAAAAAACACAGAACCCAAGCTACTCACAATGAAACCAACCAATCTGATTTATACTTATTTACACACAGCTAACATTTCATATCCACTATGTTTCAAAGTTCCTTATTGCATACTACAAAAGGCAATTCTGAAGAAACCCATAAACTATGTCTTGTACGAGCATTTTCTATTTTCTTTGTGAAGGAGGAACAAATAAAATTAGTATCTCCATTTAATATCCTCCACGTTCTGCAGAGCAATGAGTCAACATACTGTGGTGTTCAAGCCAAAATGCTGACAATGGATTTTTAGTACTTGGCTTATTTTATTAAAAAGCGTGATGATGTTAATGTTCCTTACAAAGAAAGGATGCTAATCTTCCTTTCAAACAGAGCTCAAGAAACAACTAGATCAGTGAAGGTATCTTGAAATAAGACCTTTATTCAGTCCAGTTATGTGAAACCTGCAGTAATTTCAGTAAAAGTTTGATGTAGTTTAATGTGACTTATCAAAATGTTTCATCATTGCAAAAGCTAAGACCAAGCACCTTTGAAACATCACACATCCCAATCAGATGTAAAAACAAGCCAAGGCACTGAGTATTATCAGACACACCTCTGTGCACTTTTTGGAAGATGTACAATGGGAGAGGCAGATCAAGAAAGGTCGAGTTGACTTGCAGCAAGGCTGTGATGTACAGCCAAACACGCAGGCACTCATGCCAACTCAGCTATGGGAGCAGTAACCCTGGCTATGCAGAGACATTCTGAAACCATGTTATCTATACCCACAAAAAAGCAATTTTGGCTACTTTCAGTACATATCCTCTGTTATTCACATAATTGGTTTAAAATTCCACAGCAAAATTATTCTGCTATTACTTGCTTTCAGTGAGTCTACCCTTATGTTCGCATCCCCCAATGAATCCACCTTTGTTCCTTACTGATACTCACCTTCCCTGAGATGTATTTCTAAGTAAGCTTAAATAGTGGTTATTTTCATGTTTTTTTCTACATTTCATGTGGATGTGGAATATACTTTTTTTTGGTTACTACTTCAGAACAGCTGCCTTCACTTTTATTCACTCTGCAGCTCCATGCATGTAAAACTGTATTTCGATCCCACCTTTTCCCATAATTTTTTAAGGGCAAGTACAACATAACACACATAAGTATCCTCCCCATAAAACACTAAACAAAACTACTACCAAATTGGCATACAGTCAAATACTAGCTAAACACTAGAATACACTTGTTTCCTTAACTTGGCTTTTTGTAAATTTTATTTTTCTCTCCCACTGTTTCATTTCTCTTTGGTATCAGACAGGAGACACGTTTCTCCTGCTGGAAAGGCTAAGTGCTATCTTCCAAAAAACACAGGCTATAATTATCAGTGGTAGCCAAAATGAAAGCGGCACAGGCAATCCCAGCAAAATCCCTCATCTTCCCCTAAAGGCTCGTGCCCAGGTTGGAACCAGCACTCCTGAGAGCCATGCTCCCAGCAACATCACCAGCAATGAGCTGGCTGCCAAAATGGTTTTAAAGAGCAGACCAACAGCCATGTTTGTGTAACCCCTCTGTCAATCTTCACTTCAGGTCTGTTTGGTCACTTGAGGATAAAGAAAATTCTCAGCTGGAAGAAGGTTTTTGAGAAACCTGTCAAGTCAACACACATGCTAATCAATGTGAACAAGTACTGGAAAAGAAGTTGATCAAATCTCTCTGATTGTCCTCACAGATATTCAAACCCACACACCTTTGAGATTCAGGTCAATCACACATCTGCTCAGCATTCCCCTGGGAGACTCAGAATATAAGTGCAAAATTAGGGCAAGCACCAGCACAGCAGTAGGCTGAAGCATCTTGCTGGCAGAGGCACAAACCTGCTCCTCAACCCAGCAAACCATCTATAAATAGGTTTATGAATACAGAACCTCTGCCAAGCTGTTCTGTTTTTTTCTTTACTAATTTTTAATGCCTCTTGCAAGACTGACTCCTAGAAGTTTTATCTCCATTAGTACTAATAAACATTTATTATATGCTCCAGCAGTGTCTGAAAGTCTTGATGAATAGCAACAAATTTGTCTAGAAAGACAGAATATAATTTTCCATTTAGAAAACTTTAATGTATTTTTAAAAGGAAAAAGCAAGCTTACCTGAAAACACAAAAATCACATCAGAAATCTCCGTGCACACCAAGTCTTGGGAGAGAGAAACTCACTTCTGCTGGGACTTCAGGAGGAGATGGGGCAGAGCCGGTGTTTAGTCTTGTTCAGCTGTGCTCCAGTGGGTACCAGGTGAGACCCAGAACTGAGCCCTGGGATGTCCCTCTTGTTCTTCTCACCTGGAATAACAGAACAGGCTCTCAGCTCCCTTAGCCCAAGAGTGATGCAACATTTCACATCAAGACTTAGTGATGAATGTTTACACCGTCTGGCTGCTGGAGAGACAGCCTTATAAAAGAGGAAACTTATCAGAGCTACCGTTATCGATAAGCACTGTTGTCTGTGTTTCTCTACCGCAAGTGCCCTCTCAAAATGTCTTGAGGACATGCAAAGCACTAGAAGGTTATTTACAAGGCATCCTAATACTGCCTTGGAGGGACCACTTCTGCAGAAGATAATTGTAGAGTCATAATAAACTGACTGAAGCCTGATCTGTGGCAAAAAGTCTTTATGGTAAGAATTTAATTTGAGCTGCCAATGGCTGGCTGGGTGACCCAATCAACTGGTGCTAATTTCAAATAGGGGCATTTAACATGGATTTAAATTATACTGTACTTTTGCCTGCTAACATTCTCTTGCTCTCTTTTGTCCCCCTTTTCCTCTCACGTCTTACATGGTTCACCATCCATTTTCAAGGATGGATGCTTAAATGGAGCCCTTTATTAAGGCTCAATTTTCAAAAGCAGCATCACCTTGCTCTTTCTCTTTGCTTCACAAATTCACATCTAGGGGCATATTCTTGAAAAGCCTACACCTAAACATATTTCAGCTTTCTGGGGAATAATTGAGTATGGAAAGTAAGGTTTACCCTGATTAAATTTTTATTTACCTGTAAAAACAAAAGAAAATGCATAGTAAATAACTTCTTTCCTCAGACTCCTTTTTTTTTCTTTCCCCTTCTGAAAGGCAAAGACAAAGAAGACATACTACAATTCAATTTTTCCCCTTTCAGAAATCCCAAGAAACTCACCACTATATACTTAAGTTCTAAGCTGGACTGCTAAATACTATGTATGTTCTGAGAAATCTGATTTCACTGGCCCTCATTTGAGTAAGTCTTGGACCACATAATTTTCAGTGGTCCCTTCCAACACAAATTATCCTTCATTTTTCAAGAATCACAGGTACTGCTCTATTCTTTATTAGAATATTTGATTGCAAATAAATAAACAGCATCACCAGTTTTAAAGCTGAGCCTTAGCCTCAAACAAGAGTCTGAAGAGACTATTGTTAAGACATGAAAGGCTTTTAACTTCAGCAACCCCACAGTTTGTTTTAAAGCTCATTGTATTAAGCAGGAATACGTGAGATGCAAAGTCAAATGTGAGTATCCTGGGAATAGCTGTACATGATGGGCAGCTGGCAGGGAGACCTGCTGCAGGAATGCAGTTCTGCACATGGAGCCACAAAAGCTGGATTCCTAATACTGTGTGGTAACAAAGGCATGGAAGAGAAATCAGTGCATGAGTTAGGCCTGGATCCACAATCCTCCAGGCTTAATTAGAAGACCATGAGGAGTACAGAACAGCATTGAACACAAAACTTGATAACTTTTCAAGTAAATAGAGTGGAATGAGCACCATTACATTTACAGTCTGCTCTCTTCCATGCAACTCTTGTTCTTCCTTGTTAATAATACAGACAACTTCAGATACACCAAAACCTGTCAGCAACCGCAGTGTGTCCTAAAGCAAGTCTTACCTATTACTCCTACTGGCTAGATGAAGGTCACTGACACTGCTAACACCTCTGACATTTTATAATCAATTGCCAGCACTTACAGAGGAGAAAATACCACTAGCTCTGAGCACACTTGGAAAGAAAGAAACCATTTTCAGTGAATTTTAAGCTCGCTTTTTCTGATAGCCAAAACATTAAACAGGAGGCAACCTAACAAGCCAAATATTAGTGAGATTGGTTTCTAGCAGCCAATGCCATATTCTGTTTACATATAAACAATTGTAGCATGTCTGACTCTTTAAAATAACTGTGATATGAATCATCATGAGGACAGGAGCAGAGAAAATGGCCAAATACATGTAGCTGAAGAAAAGAAACACTTAGTAACTGTGAATATCAGGCTATAGGTACACCGCTAACACCAAATACCTATTAGAGAAACCAAATAATTTGAGGAAGAGACTTGGAAGGGATGCTGACCTTTACCTATTCCTTTGCTGATGGTAAAAGATGATGAAGCTCTTCCTGTACAGTACAGTCATCCTGTATCTGCTTTTATCTTCAGGACAAGAACAGAAACTGCTGCCTTTTAAACTATTCTTGCATTGACTTTTATGCAGCTGTTATATTCCACTGCTACAAGTAAGGATGGAGGATCAAGGAAGAGATCTTCAAACAACATTTCATAAATAGTCCACAAGTTCCATCTGATTTATAAACTGCCAATGTACTGGATGAGTTCAGCAGCTAGGAAGCCCTGGATTTCACAGCACTGCCCTTACCTGCTGGTTCAAAGCAGTAATTTTGAGTTACTACAAGACATCAGAAAACACAGGGATCTCTAACCTAAAACCTCCTGAAGTCCTATACTTCAGTCAAAATTCCTGCTCCTGAGTTCTTCTCATCTTCTAGCTCCTAATTCAAACCATCAGTCATCTCTTGCTTTTCACAGTAGCTGGTTGCCCTATGCTGCAATGTTTTCCTGAAATACATTGCCAAAGGCATTCCAATTTCCACTAATAATTGTCATTAGGAGAAAGGGGGGGAAAGAATAAAAGGATGCATTTCTTCACAGAAAATAACATTTTCCTGATGTTTAGCTTAGGCAAGATAATGGTCACAGGCAGCATCTTGGCTTAGCAGGCAAAAGTTGTAGGTGGTAAAGGAGGGTGCTGCAGAGGGGACAGATTTTTTCCAGGGGGAAGAGCAGTCAATGCTTGCTAAAGGAGGCACCCTGACAGCAGGAGATTTATGCATCCACTCTTCTGTCAGTGTAAGAGGAGGGACTCATTATGCAGGACCAGCTGCAGGGGTGTGTGCTGCTGTCAGAAAAAATTAGAAGTCTAACAATGAACTATAAAGGAAGAAGAAATGACAGTGAATGAAAACCCCATGATAAACCCATTTAGGCTCTCTTCTCCTTGGGCTGAAAGATGAAGTCTAATCTCTTTGGCATACATCCTGGCCAAGACTCAAACAAGTATGCCTAGATACACACAGGCACATGCCCTTAAAATGTGCAATGGCAATATCCATCAAAAAGGGCCCGTAACTGCAAAGAGTACTGAGAATCCTTTTTCTGCATGTTTAGCTAAGTTCTGGGGTGGATCAGAGCACACTAAGATGCTTTTGATCAGAAAGAATCTTATCTACTGATGAATTGCTCTGTGTATATACCTTTGAAAGAAAGCTTTTCTATCTTGAGGAATGGTGGGGGGAAGGGAGACAAGAGAAGAGATGATGGGAGTGTAAGACAGTGAAATGCAACTGAATTAAGGCTTTGGTATTTCATTCTTATTTGACTGAAGAAGAACTTTCCAATTCATGTGGTATTCCTTTGCCTGTGAGAATGAAACCCTCTGATAAATTAAAGCAAATTAAAATTACCTACATGCACGGCAGCTCAAAGGACATAACTCTGAAGGTCATTGTTAGATCAAAATTACAGGGAAAAAACCCAGAAATAAAATGAAGTTTTTACAGTAAGCTACAGAAATAAAACTGGAAAATTCCTAAACTATGAAAACTTATCATTGTCAGAGTGCAAACAATACTTCCTACAACCACACAGTAATGTCTCATCTTTTTTTGTTCCCCAAGGAAAGTAAGGACAGGCAAACATATAATATTAATAGCCATTTCAGGAAATACTTTCATAGTAAGATATCTAATATATTATGAATGAAGGGAAAAGGAACACAGTTATTTATCTGACTTGAAAACAGCACAGTGTCAAGTTAATTTAAAATTCAATTTCAGTTTAAAGCATTACAAGAAAGAAAGAAGCCTGTGTATCACAGGTTGTAAATTGAAATCCTAGCAAGGTTTTTGCCTGCCAACTAGTTGTGTATCAGCTATAAAGCCAGATTGCAGGTGCTTCTTTGAGGAGATAGGGCTGCAAGGCTATCATAAACCACATTTGAAAAGTTTGTCATTTACTATTCCCAAAGGCATTTTATTTAAACACCTTTTTTTTAAAGTTTGTTATTTAATGGGAAAATGGTGTTACAATAACTCAGAGGTAACTTCTGCAAGGTATAGTATGTGATGTAAAATCATAGAGGGCCCTATCCTGTCACCAAGAAGGTCTATGCAGCACTCACATAAACACACCCAGAAAAGCAAATATGCAAAAGCACTTTGTCTGCAAAAACAGCTTTTAGGCTGACATGAATTATTAAAAAAAAAAAAAAAAGAAACTTTCGGAGTTTTAACCCATTTCTAGAAAACTTACCTACACAAAATCACTTCAGTAAAACAATAAACATGCTAGTTTGAGGGAAGAGACAGGATACTCTTCCCAGTTTTCTAGGCTGAGGACTAAATAAATATGATATAAATGACATTTAATATGCCCTGAGACCACAAATAGAACAAAAGCCTACACAAATTTGGTAAATATTATTTAAAAATGTGACGTGATAACAAGGGCTGGGCTCCCAGCTGCCTCTTTTCAACTCCAGAAGGTTCCCACAGGGTGCACTGACCAGTCTGATCAGAAAGGCAATTCTGCTGCTTGACTATCAGCTGCTCATGACCCAGCTGGCCAGCGGACAGAAACACAACTGGAAGGGCACTGAAAACCTGCACTGATGAAGAAGATAAATGTATATTCCTGACCTCTGCTCATCCAAAAGGACGGCAAAGAAAATCTGCCATTTACAACAGCTGGAGCTATTTAGTCACATGGATCTTGACCTAACTTGTGCAAACACTTTGTAAAGCCTCAAAACCTTGCTGAGGAAGCAGATAAACACCTTGAAAATCTTCATTTTTGGGAAACTTAAGGTGTGTGAAAATTTGCAGTCTGGAAAGGGTAATATTTGAAGATACGAAATTTATCTCCTCTGACATATCTATGGCTAGGAACATGTATGCACAGCTGATCCAGTTCACTTCTATTTTGAAACAGAGGGATGGGGAAAATACTATTAAAGTTGAGAGAAAAGTGTTTTCTTATTTCAGTAATGGATTTTATCTTATCTTTGAAAACTATATAATTATGTGTAAGATAATATTAAATACACACTATCTATATAATCACATTTGCATTTTTATAAAACAATAGAAGATGTTGGAGGATTAAAAAAAAGCTAAGAAGGGAAGAATTTTATATAGCTTGGGATGGAAAAGAGACTCTTTTCCCTCACTTATGTTTTCTTTAATCACATCTGGGCTTCCTCTGGCTACCACAGAAGAGTATGAGATTGTAGTTATGCCCCCTCTTCACTAGTCACTTAAACCCTCACCATTTAAATAGTTTTATTACTTTTTCTGCCTTACCATGCATTTTTGGACCTACAGTTCTCAGGCAAATTTTAAAAAAACCCTGCACCAACATTTATACACATGGTGTTACAAAAATATACTATTTGCTTTAATGTACTGCTCCTTCCTTGCTTCCCACTCCAGCAGAAAACACAAAGAGCATTTAACAGTGATAAGGAATCCTACTGACACCATCGGTATGCAGTGGTATACTCAAAAGGTTTAAGTCTGAATTACAGAGTGTCCCTTGCAGAACAGCCAAAACAAACCTCAGCATTGCTTTCTTCTGCAGAAACTAGGAAACACTGTTTAAAAATAAATAAATCACAAAAATAACCCAAATTTAAAAACAGGCTGCATCTGTTACTAGGGAAAGCAGGCTGCAGCACAGGGATGTTGCACCCAAGAGGATACAATACTCGCTTTCTTTCCAAGCTATCCCTTATGCAGCATGTGACTCTCTATTCTAATGCTACTTTTTTAAAAAACTTTTTTGTTTGCCAGATGTTGCACAATGCAAATAATGAGAACTTGAAACTGGAAATGCCAGCTGCTCCTAGATATAATCTGCCACAGGACTAAAGGAGACTGAGACTGGGATGCTCCTCGTGATGGAGGGAGCCTTCCATGAAGGACTTGAGGCTTCTTGTTTCTTGCCAGCTTGATGGAGACTGAGAATTCAAGATTTGCTGGACTCTATAGTACTACTTGATGCCATTTGATTACCCATTTGATTATGCAGACATAAAACACAGTAAGGCTTGCCATACTGAAAGGGTTGAGTATCACAGAATCATAGAATGTATTTGGTTGCAAGAGACTTTCAAGATCATCCAGTCCAACCTTCGACCCAGCACTGGCAGCTCAACACTAAACCATGTCCCTAAGTGCAAGGTCCGCACACCACTTAAGACACCTTCAGGTATGATGACACCACCACTGCCCTGGGCAGACCACTCCAATGTTTGATAACCCTTTCAGTGAAGAAATATTTCCTAACATTCAGTCTAAACCTCCCCTGGTGCAGCTTGTAACCATTTCCTCTAGTCCTGTTGCTTCTAATCAAGGAGAAGAGACTGGCCCCCTCCTCGCTACAACCTTCCTTCAGGTAGTTGCAGAGAGCAGTAACATCTCCCCTCAGCCTCCTCTTCCCCAGACTGAAACAACCTCAAGCACTCCTCACAGGACATGTGCTCTAGGCCCTTCAGGGGCTTCATTGCTCTTCTGTGGACATGCCCCAGCACCTCCATGTCCTTCTGATAGTGTGAGGCCCAGACCTGAACACAGTAGTCAAAGAAATGCTGCATCAAACACTGACCCACAGCACACATAAAGGAAAACAGTGGTGCAGCAGAAACACACAAGCAGACTAAGCGTTTGCATTTAATTTTCAATGCTTTCAGCTTTATAAACTAAACAGATTGTTTTAAAATATTTTCAAATGTTTCAAACATTATACTTACACTTGGTTTGCACACAAGTGATAAAGGAACTTCAAATGTTCACATATTATGCTAAAAAAGTTTTTAAAGCTATCTCCAAATTGGAAGTACTTCTAAAAAAGGATACATATCAAAACCCCCAAATACATAATCAAAGTTCTTTGAAGTCACTTTCTGCTCCACTAAGACATTTATACTAATTGGCAAGTTTCTCATTTCATCTTTTCAGGCCCAGACAATTTCCAAATGACTGAGATTTAGGATATAGTATGTTAATGCTGACGATGTGCTTAATGAGATCAGATTTTAATAAAAGTATAGACATTTATGCTAGAGGAAGGCTTTAAATTAGGAGTATATTTTTACCAAAAGAGAAAAGTAGGTAGGTTGCTGTATATCATAGAGTGAGCCTGTTTGGATCATTACAATCACAATTTGTGATCCAATTTTATATAGCATTACATGGCATAAGCATGTAACATTACAAAAATGTGTAAGTCCTCAACACGAACACAAAAAGTCTGCAGGTCCATCTCCCCCCCATTCTCAGTATATACACAAAACTCTTACTAAAAAAGCATACTATGGAGAATAAACATAAGTAACTTGTGATTATCTTAATCAGATCTACTTTGGACAGCAAAATCTTAGCTACTTCCTAATTTGTTTATCAACCACTAACAGATAAACATTTCAGCATCCATGTCAGGACTGACACTCTAATTTTAAGATCAACACTTTTCCAATCCATGTCTTGGCTGTGAAATGCATAATGATGACAAATAACTTGTGATTGCATAAATATAGACACCAAAAACTACACAAATGAAGAAGCAGTATTTTTATACTAAAAAAGTATATGTAGAACTACTGTAGGTTGTAAATAAGACTGCAATGTGTCCAGATGTTAGACTACACACTAAACAAATGCTGAGGTGCATAATGTTTTAGTAGTACAGAAATTTCAGCCTTGTGCTGCTTTTCCTACAGAAACATAAGCAACTGGTATTCAATTTTGAGCCATACCAGAAACACTCCTTTTGTAGTTGCAAGTGTCTAGACCATTCACAGTAGTTCTTTATAAGCAGCAAACGTGAACAATTTAAACCCATGAGAACTCCTGTTGCTGCACTGTTCCCAAGTTTATTGTAGCTCCTCGTTCTGTGCACTTCTCTCCTTCACTTCAGCCCCATTCAGGCCACCTTCTTTGGGAGGAATCCCTGACCCACATTTGGAGGATAACTGTGGTAGGCTTATAAGGTTTAGTGCAGGCAGACTGAGATCACCTGCATCGCTGCTCTCTCCAGGCTTACCACACTGAGGTCTCTACAATAAAGTACTGTTTGTTCAGAAGGACAACCATGCTAAGAAATGCCTGGACATAACAAGGAGTTACTACATCTGCCATCACTCACAAGGAGTCATGTGCCTCCTGCATGAAAAACCTGGAAGGGTTTCCCTGCCTGCTTCAGCTGTGAATTGAGACTGTCTGGGAGTTGTCATTTGCTATAGTTTGAAGTCCTCTTTCCACAACTTAAATGGGAGTAGAAAATATCTGTGGTTCTTCTCTCAGAAAAACTGTCTTCAGAACCTACAGAAGGTATTTTATCACTTCACCTACTCAGCCTGGGGCACAAAGCCCAAGAGAGCTCAGAGAAAGAGATGCGCACACAATCTGCCAACATTACAGCCACTCATGACACTGTATATCTCCAAAGCACCTGATGTTCATACTGATTTCACCTGCCACTCTCTGACTGAGGGAACCCATATTCTACATCTATAACCCAACTATTCCTGCAGACAGAACCGAAACATATAGATCAATTTCTGTATGTTCCCAGCAGTCTTCCAAGTAATTTCCACAGATGTAGCTAACTCACTACAATCACCTTAACTTTTTTATCAATAAGATGCCACAGATGAAAGGGGATTTTGCTCCCACCAAAAAAACCTTGTGTATGCCCAGAGCTTGTGTCAGTGCTGGTTAATATTAAATTCTAACAACTACACTCCAAGTCAGTCTTAACAGAAGGTGTCCTCCTATTGCAAGGTATTAATCAGTTCACAAATAGCGTGTGGCCAGGAAACAAAAAGAAACTGTTGCTTAAAGTACAGGATTCAAATGTATTATGCCTACACATTATCACTCCTGTTCAAACATATCCTCACTTAATTTAGTTCTGAAATGTATTAGCTTCAGTTACAGAGTAAATAATACTGTAATGAATACTAATAAATAGCCCTCAAATAAGTAAGAATGAGAGATCCTTTTGTCTTTTCCAGGGAACTATTACGTACAGAACGGCCATTCCCTGATACAGAATCCATCGCTGTCACTTAACATATGACCCTCTTGTAATGCTGTGTTAGGAGACAGAAAGTCAAATAATCTGTTTTGCTTTGATGAAAGCATGAGGAAGTTGACTCAGATAAAAGCAGGGAGTAATCTGTTTAAACAGCTTGGGTCCAAAGTTGAAAATTAAACAAAATCAATAACAAATACAGGCTTTCTGCTAGAGAATCTGCCTTGAGCATGATGTTAAAAAAAATTTAAATGCTACCACAAAGATATTTTAAGGCAAAATATCCTATACATGAAATTCACATAGACCTTTAGCTCTTTTAATTTACATGTGTTTATTCATTTATAAATCTGTACAATGCCTATTCTTAGCTATTGATGATATGGTTAAAGAAGTTTTTGGATAATCTAGAGGTAATGAAGAATATCAGACTAGATCTGTATTTATTAGAACAAAGAAAGAAAACAGATAGTGAAAGCCCTCAATCTGTTTCCACTAGTTAGGCTCCAATCTTTGGTGACATAGTCCCGAATGCACATTTCAATTTCCAAAATTATTTCCATAATAGTCAGAAAGACCAGATTCATGTTACCTTAGCGAGAGCAGGCAAATGTTTAGAAGCATAACGTCCCAGTTTGAAGTGTGTTTGTGAACACAGAGTTTATTAAATTATTTCAAAATGCAAAATTATCAGTATCCTACTGACAAGAAGCACAAATCACTAATTCTATAACTGACTTCTTTGTAAAATCTGCGTGCAGATAGCTTTGCAGGCTTTTACTGCTCTTCTCAGCAGTCAGAAATGATGCTCCTCATGGAATTGAACTTGTAGAAAGGCCAACGTTTTCCAGAAGAAATGGGAAGCAGGACAATATATTATTCTGGCCAAAATAAATAGTTTTAGATTCTGATTCATCAAGTAGAACACTGTGAATGGTATTTATATCCTTCTCTAGAAAAAAAAAAAAACAAAACACCTATCACAAAATTACATTCTTTGAACAGTGTTTGGTCTTTCTAAAGATTCAGTGAGGTGCATGTTGAGGTACAATCCTGTGAGCAGCGTAACTTGGGGTCTTGTGATTCCATTTTTCACAGAGTTCAAAGCATTTGAACAAAACCCATGATACCCACCTGGCCAAAGGTTAAAGCAAACTTTAACAAGGAACAATCCTTTGTAGTTCTTGGGATGGCTTCAGGCCCATAAAGAAACAATTGCATCACACCCTAATTACTCCATCTGACATGATGTATGAACTGGGGTATATCTCCAAGCATTTCAGAACATTTCGTAATACAGAAAATTAAGGTGTTGTTATTATCTTTCCCAGACTTGAGAGCATTTTTTTCTGCAGATCTCATTTAAAACGGAACCACTATAAAGAGAGAGGAACAAAAGGCATTGCCAAAATTACACACAGGACAGACATACAAAGAACAGCTTTCACATATAACACCGGACTGCCACATATGGTTCTCAAAAATGGTAGAACGATATTCCTGCTGCACTATATCCCCCTGGAATTTCATCCAAGATATTTTTTTGCTTAAAAAGAAAAAATTAAAAATTCTTTTTTTTTTTTTCCCAGAGTAAGTAACAAGACAGTTATTCTTGCCTCCTTGTAAAAATGAGCAATCTCTGCAGCAGATGATCTGTAAAGTTTCCCAACTTTGCTGGAAGGAATAGTATTTCATTGTTCAATTTGGTTTCTCCATAATATGTATCTCAATCTTCAACATAGGATCTATAAGGAGTTTTGATCAAACAGTTTAATATTGAGGAAAACACTTGTAATTTAGAGGGAAAACATGCATACAAAGACGCAAACATACCATACAGGATTGTAAGAAAATGTTGCTGTTTCCTATATTTATACGTATCTCTTCACATGCATTTTTCCTGTGTGTGTACATGTGCATTACAGATATTCCAGGAGTAGCAACAGTAACTTTACAGGATTGTATCTGTTTCTCACTCTGTATGCATTCCGGGAATTCAATCAGTTACAAGGACAGGCAAACACCGGCAGGTAGCATCTCCTATTTCAGACACTGGTGGCTTATTTCATGCCAAAATATAATCATAAAGTCTATATATTTATTCGGTATAAACTGAGGTTGGCAAGCACTTACTATTAAGTGACACACTGTAACATAAAACACCATAAGTGGTTGTTTACATTTTCACACTGGGCTGTGAAGTAAAGATGTCCTATCAGCAACCCTGTCCAGTGGGCTGCAATTTCCAACACAGGGTCAAAGATGCTGCTGGGGATGGGTAAATGCTGCAGCTTGCCCAGCTGCATCTGCTTGAGTTTAGAAGTCAAAGCCTTACATAGGAAGTTGGAATCAGAACTTCAGCAAAATAGCACTGAAGCATGTTTGCAATCTCAACTGCTAGCCCTGCATATGGGACAACATAATCCTTCCTCCGTATTCCCAGGCCACTATCTGGAGGACTTTTCTGTTCTTCAGCATTCATTGCAAGATTTTAATTCCATTTCTGTACACAAAGGCTTTCCCAGGATGTATTTGTTTTCTCAATTCCCTAAAAAGATATTGCTTGTCTACTCTGCACTTTTCAAATCACCTTCCCCTCATTTACAGCACAATTTCACAGTAAGCTCTGGGTAATGCACTGCACTTGAGCCTTAGAGATGCTTTGCCTGAGCAAGCATGTTTATTTATGGATTGCAACACAATCCTATAGCACACAGGTAAACAAATGAACAACCCACTCCTTCCCTTAAAGACACCTGATGACCTAAATTTAGTTCCTTGTCATGAGAGCCCATCAGAAGTTAAACTATCCACATTCATCACCACAATTATGGATGCAAGTTGGAGCACAAAAGGTTCCATATGAACATAAGGAAAAACTTTTTCACTGTGAGGGTGACAAGACACTGGAACAGGCTGCCCAGAGAAGTTGTAGAATCTTCTCTGGAGACATTCAACACCCGTGTGGACATGTTCCTGTGTGACCTACTCTAGGTGATCCTGCCCTGGCAGGAGGGCTGGACTTGATGATCTCTTGAGGTTCCTTCCAATCTGTCATGTTCTGTGATTCTGTGAATTCCACACCAGACTTCTTTTAATAAAGTCACTAGGAACTAACATTTTGGGGGGCGTCTGAACAGAGGAAATGGCATATAGTGCATAAAGTACCTATTCAATTAGTGCACTGAACTCTATTCCTGTGGTTCAAAGCACTTTGGCTCATCTCGGCCTCTACCTTGGTTAAATCTTTTGTCAAATGCATGTCCTTCCCCAGGGAGAGTACAGACCACAGCTGCTCTTTGTTGGCATGCAAGAAGGAACCTGGGACTTTTCCCCACCCCCCTCAAATCTCAGGTCAAACCCCGAGGTCACCCTGTGTACACAGGATTTTAAGTGGAGGTCAGTAGCTTGTCTGTTGCACATAATTAAATTTGGTTTACAAGCTTATCTAAGCAGTAATTAATTAAATATCACTCTCAGACTAAGATTTTAATTGTCCTATTGCCTAACAATAGGCTTTTTTCTGTCTTGTTTGTTCCCAAGTAAATGGGAATTTTCAAAAAATCTAACACTATTTCTACAAGAACTATAAAGCAACAAGAAGGTTCCACTACTGACAATAATAATTAAGTATTTATAACACAAGTTCCAAAAGTACATCCAGATTTTCACCAGCTTGTTGGCAATGGCAATATGAAAACACAGACACAGGAGTGTTCTGCTTTTGTTTTTTATGATAGCCAACATAAATCCAGAGTCAGACCTGAACTGCAGTTTTAAATTAAAATTCTTTTTTTTTTCAAGTCAGAAATAAATCAAAAATTACCATAAGAACATCTGTACATAATTTCTCAGTTTGGAAAAATCATTGACCATAATACAGATTATGCAGCCTTAATTCTAAGTCTTATGGTATTTAAATTATTCCTACTTTTTCATAACATATTGAACATCTTCAATTCACAAAAAATTACAAGCTCCCCCAGTACACCAGTACCATATAAAACTTTTCAGATGTGGGACAAACATACTTCCAGGATCTGAAATGCAGCATGCAAACTACCAAAGTATGTGCCTGGCTCCACTGTAACAGCACTTAAAGAGCAGCCCCCTTTCAACACCCAGTTAAAGGACATACCTGTGTTTTCAAAATTTTAAAATGGTACACAGGATTCCATAAATAATAGACAATCCACATGAGGTTTTGGAGAACCATCAGGTTTTGGGTAACAGGACAGATATACAGCTACAGCTTCCCACTAATAAACAGGGTAAGTGCTGTACTCTAATCAAGTGGATTCTCTTACTCTCTCATACAACTACCCCAAAACTTCTTTCAAGCCATGGTAACTGTTCTTAAGCTCTGTAAGTCAAATATTGAGAAGGAAGAAAAAAAAACTCTGGCTTTTTATACAGTTAATCCCTGTTAAACGGGTAGAGATGTAAACAGGTATCACCTTTTAGAGTTCATCCGTTCAAGGTGGCTTGGGAAAAACATTTGTTGCCTGGCTTGGAATCAGTTGGAAACAGGATTAGGATACAATGAAAGGTGGTGCTTCCTCACACAGATTTACAGCAGATAAACTAGGCCAGAGCAAATTTGCAGGAGAAAGTGGCAGAGTTTGAGGGGTGCCTCATGATCTACTAACAACCTGGAAACTACCTAGATGCTACACAGTTACCTTGCTCCTTCTTAATATATTAAGCTAGATTTAACTACCTAAAATATGCTACTCATCCTGGAAAATGATACAGAATTAAAAAATGTACATGGGCTACAAAGGCAGCAAATTTGTATCAACAAACCACGACTAAACAGACTAGCAGGTGAACCTGCAAGAGAGATTTAGAAGGATACGATCATGGCCAAAGAAACAAACAAAAGTAGACTAGAAAAAATTGACTAGAAACTTATTCTCACCATATATCACAATATTAAAAATGACAGAGTACCCAGTGGCTCATCACAAGTCAGACACGCAGAAAGAGGCTTTCCATGCAGCTTCATTCTGTGCCACAAGTCAAAAGCAGAAAGGGCTCATTAAGAAAGCATACAACTAGACTGATCAAGAACAAAAAACAGTCCCACTGCAATCTCCGATCGACTAAAGCCTAAATCTTCATTTATCAGAAACCAGGGGTTGTATGGCAGGTGCACAGTGTATAGAGGGATCATTCATGCAATTCCTGGTTCCTTGTAGTTAGTTGACCTATGTAGATGCTTTGCTATATAGATCTTAAATACAATTTTCACATGTTTGTCTGCTTTTAATTCTAGTATCAGTCATAATTTATTTAGAGCACCAGATATGCTTGCATCACAATTTCCAACATCATCCAAAAATGGCTTTATTATTTGGTATGCTTTCTGTTCAAATAACAAACTGAGTTTTTGCAAGGAAAATGGATGCTCAAATATAGAACAAGCACATGGAGCACTCAGTTTAGATGTTTGGTTTAGGGGAAATTATTTATTTATTTATTTCCACTTTGTGCCTTTCACAACTACGGGACTGTAACAACATCTCTTAAGTATTTTGTCTTTGCTTGTGGCATAAAAGGATGATATATAATTTAACTCCCACTTGATGCAATGAAGGAAGGACGTGTTATCTCTCTCATTCTTTTCCACCTATTTTTGGATGTTTGACCGCTTGTGTGCTGTCTTTCTCTTAGTCTCTGTATCTGCACCATCCTGACTCAGACAATATTCATAGAAGGGAACTGCTAAGCCACACAGAGGGAGAAGAAAATATCTTAATCTACGAAAATGCCACCACAAACTCATAGGACAGTATCACCAGTATCTCCCTAGCACCTGTCACCTATTTAACACACCGAGTTTACCCAATACCAATCACTCAAACTATCTTTTATTTCTACAGTAGAGCTTAGGAATTGTGATACGTAAGAGACTGAGAACTCAAAAATTAAGTTCATATAATCCTTGAGAAAGAAGTGGCAAATCTGCAAGGACACTGTTAAGCTGCAACAAGTGATTCCAATAATGAGCGTATGTTTACCATGTAATTACTGTCTTTTCAAATCCCAGAGGAGCAGTATGTGAAGACTTCTGTAAAGTTTTAATGCAGGTTAAAAAATTATATGAATGAAAACCGTGATATGAGCCCCTAAAATTCCTACATACATTTGAGCTAACCAGCTTATAATGCAGTATACCTAATCATTATGGACTGCCGACTATGTAATAATAAAAAAAAAAAGTGGTCTGTAAGATTACTTTTATTATGACAATTACAATAATTTATTTCATGGGCCACACTATGTGTGTGCAAGCTATGATCTGAACAAGAAACAGTGCCAGGTGATCCACTGATGCAGCAACATTCATCTACAATTCCACACACACACATTCTGGATCTCAGGTATTGTGCAAGGTACCTTTGAAGCCGCAGTCCTGAAGATGGTTCAAGCTTACCATCAGCCTAGTGATTTATTGATGATTATCACCTATGCACTGTGATAAATACGAACACCATCAGCAAGTTTTTCTACTTGGTAAAGCCATACCACACATATGGCTTCTGCTTTTTCCATATTTACAACCTACTTTTCTTTGAAGGCTGTCTGAAATACCCTGAGTTCTCATGTAAAACATTTGGAAATTCAAGAATATTCCTCATCCTTCTGCCTCTTTCCTAGATTTATGATAATAGTTAAGAGATTTCTAACTCTTAGAGACAGAACAGCCATGCCACCTCTTCCTATTTCACCAATCACTGGAAAGAAAAATGTATGGAATGTATTCAAATAATGCAGTTGAACTTTTTAGGAGCAAAACCTCCTTTATCATCTTGAATTATTTATTTGTAATAAGTTACTTGTTCAGTCCTGGCCAAAATAAAGTTTATCCACTTACGAAGCACTAATCAAGTCAGAGCTCTTAGAATTCCCTCTCAGTACTGTTAATCTCTTATTGTTAATTCAGCATGTTAAGAGAAAGGAAGCTAATTTTAATTCATTGAACAGAACCCCAAAGACTAGATTGTTCTGTTATGAACAAATGCTTCAAAGATTTTCTGCCAGTGCTGCTTCCTCCCCAGCTGGGAATAAAGTTTTCCTCCTATTAGTAGAAGTCAATCATTCTCTGCCTCAAATTCATCTTTGAAGCTTCCAGTGATCTCAGCATTCCCTTTATGAACACAGATTTACTTTTTTTTTAGTATATAAGAATTCTTTTTTATTACAAGATATTATAATTCACATTTGTTGATCAAGTTTAGAAAACTTAAACTGTAAGATTCATGTGGTATGTACTAAAAGAACTGCAAATGATTGATGATACCTATACACAAATGATGGTCAAAAGATGTGGTCCTAATACTGGCAAAAAGACAACTATGTCCTGTGGTAGCAAAACACATCTATCACCTCTGGCGATGCAAGATGATCTGTTATATTTTCATCAGAGTTCCCTGAAAGGTGATGGCTGCAAGGAAAGTTGTCTGAAACCAGTAAAACAGTAAAGAACAGTGCAGCTCTTCCACACAACAGTCAGTTAACCTCACAAATCAGAACAGCAATTAGTTTCCATAAAGTAGAGCACTGTAGGCCAAACAGAGGTCCTGTCTCTGGAATGCAGTTCTAACACAAGAAATTGGAAGAATGTCAGTATTTTGAAAGGTTTATACTTCACCAAAGGTAGTAACAGGGATACCTTTTGCCATAAATAACCAGTTTGATCAACAGTGTAATGGGGCAGAGTGTTCCTCACTCTAACTTCATCACCTTGAGGTTTTATATACTCTCTCCAAATTCTCCTCTGGGAAGAGCAAGTTTGCCGTATTTCAATCCGATATTAGTCTTCAAGCATAAATAATTTATGGAGATGAGCTAAAATGTCTTATTGATTAAAATTCTACACTATGAGCTTGTCACATTTCAATGTGCAAATTGCTTCTGTCTGGCTTGCATTCAGAAGTCAGTCATCTAAGTATATATATATATACACACACACACACGCATGCACATGCACGCTTGCTTGAATTTAAGTTTGGCATTGCAGCTGAACCACAGATCAGAAAAGATTTTTCTCTACAGTGAATTTGTAAGTAATGATGTATCTGGTCAACTGATGATCTAACCAGATGACAGTATTACATGACATGGCTGCCTTCACACAGCTGTGAAGAGCTCAGTCAAGTCTTATATTAAAAGCTAACCGTTACGTTTCTGCAATGGCTTACACCACTTTAGCTACAGCTATAGTCTTCTGAGTACCCAAGAAATCATGCAAAATGGAAGGCCACGGATACCAAATCTTCATAGCAATAGCTTCTTACATGCTTACTAGCAATTTTTACATACCAAAGACATCTAGGGAGTTACCTTGGAAAGCAAACACAAAAATCACCCCTAGTAAGAGCAAATATTAACTAGCTGACCTCACGTATTTATGGTTAGTGTGGTAGAGAGACTATACAACAAACACAAAGGTGGTCAGTGAATCATGACATTTGTTACCATGTCACATGCCTGAAACATTTGTTTATAGGACTCTGAATTGCAGTGTTAAAAACCAAAACGTTCCTCTTAAAAGCAGCGGTCACATGTGCATGGTTAACTTCAATGAAAAGGGAGGTCAGAGAGTCCTTTGTACATTTGTACTGTCACAGTGACTTTTTTTCTTAAAACCACCTCAGAAGACAACATTTCTAAGTGACTTCTGGTATTTGAAAGCTCTTCTTGTAGGAGTTTGCTCTCAGATTTGTCATGGATTGAGTTGAACCTGCTGCTGTTATTCATACCACGCTGCAGTCATGGCCAGCTTCAAAAATGAAAGCACTAACAAGGAAAGTATTATGGGGCTTGAAGTTCAGATTGCAACACGGAAAGCTTCCTGTTACGGTTGATGCTTTTGGGTTTACAATGCATAGTTACCTTAGCTAATAAACTAATTAATCTAATAATACAATGCATGATTACCTTAGCTTAGCCTATTTGCAGAAGAAGTGCAGTGAAATACAGGGGAAAAAAAAACAGGTCAGATAACCAGATTTTCTAGATTCAGAAGGCCTCTGACAAGCTCAGTATTTAGCTTAATCCAAATGCTATAGGCTTAGGCTAGCCAAAATCTCAACAGAAAAGCATACAGTCCCACCTTGACTAGAAGCATATTCAAATACATGACTGCGCGATTAAGAAACTTTTCTCCGGGAGGTACACTAATTTAAACAGGATAATGGAAGTAACAGTGTTAATGTCCATCAGCAAAAGAAATGGGAGGGAAGAATGCTTTCTGCCAAGAGCTGGAGAAAAAGAATGTAGAAACACTCATCCCTCTCCAGAGCCTTTTTCACTGTTTACTAGTTGTGGGATCAAGTCTTTTCTTCCATGCCCTATTATAAGTTAGGAGCAAACGGTATTATTTTTAACTGGTGAACATGAGGCAAAGATTCATAAGGTCTACACGCTTGTCTACTAGAAACAAAACACAATCACACATCAGTGCCAAAGAACTATAAGATGCAATTCTTCTAAGAGTGAAGCTTATTAAGATAAAATTATTCCAGAAGTATTCTTCTCTGTACCTCAATATACTTCAAAATACTTCAGCTTTTTTAACTTCATGCTATCATCAGAGAGCTTTAAATAAAAATATAGTACCTGCAGAGATCACTTTATCAAATGAGAATTTTAAACAATACTTACGTGACCTGTTATAAAATTTATTTAGTTATTATTCCATGCCTATACAATGGAGGAAGAAGACATTCAAACCAGAATGAAAAGATCTGCATTAGATTTGTTTAGAAAAAAAATACAACACACATAGTACCTGTAGCCCAAATACACATAACACAGAAAACCTATCACCAAGCAAATAGAAAAAGGGCAGATAAATGTCTGCTGGTAATTTCAGAGTATACATGACACATCCTGGCATGTGCATCATACCGATATGCACGACAGTTTCCCATTTGTCCATTTAGCTGCATGCAATGGCAGAGTGCAGAAAGCAAGAGCCGTTTCAGAGAGGCAAATTGCAAGGAAATAGTCATTTTCAATTACCCAGAATTTTCCAAGGGTGAAGGCCATGCACTCTGACAGAGCTATGAGGAAGGTGGGGCTGATCTGTAGCAGTGCACAAGTGCTGCATTTGACCCAGGTTATTAAGATAATAACATAGCAGCTATATTGACATTTTCAATGAATGAATAACCTGGATTTTCCACACCAGTACAAAAAAACTACTAGAAGAAACAAACCAACCAAACAAACAAATAAACAAAAAAAACCCCACCACACAACAACAACAATATAACAGTAAGAAGCCTTCCAGTAAATTAACAAATCTTATAGCTATAAAGAGGTTTAGGAAGGCAAGTCTCCTCTCCATAACTTTGGCTGCATTGCTGGCCATCGAGATAGAAATCAAAGATACCTCAAATACTTTAGAGTAATTTCCAGGAGACAAGGGCATGCCTCTGATGGAGTTCATAGGAATGAACTGAATCCATCACACTTTACAGGAAATAGCAAAGCTTGGGAAAAAAGGGCATTCATTTGCTTTTTATTTGTAATTTTTTCTCTTAAATGTTGCGCAATTTCTGTTAAGAATAAACAATATTTCATTTCATGAAAGCTATATGCTTTCACCTCTTCTAATTGCCAAATGATATTTAGCCTGCAAAATGTCCATGGTTAATTCATAGGAATAAGATCCTACAGAAGGCAAAAACCTTAACAACTGACATCAGCACATGCAGAGCTCCAGTGAAACTAGTCCTTTAACAGCAATATATTTCTCTAGCTTTCTAGAAGCTTCAAAACCTGTCTGACTTGAATTTACTTTATGGGCCTCATAGAAAAGTCTTCCTCTCCTTCCAATTCTGTGATAAGCAGAAAAATCCCTTCCATGCAAATATTTTAAACTCTGCCTTACATGTGAAGAAAGGTTAACACCACCAAAAAGCCCAGTTTTGAACTCTTCAAAAAAGGAAATACAGTATACTAAAATAAACAAAAAAAGAAAATCAGTATCTCAGAAGCATTCTTTCAAAATACAAGAAGATACTGCAAAGACTCTTTCAAAAGGTGAGCTAAAACATGCCTCTTCCCTTCCTAAAGTTGGGAAGGAAATCCATGACAATGTGGCCAGACATGTCCATCTGTGAAATCCAATGAGCTTGTCTCCCCACGCAAGAGACAACTGCATCTGCCATAGGATGCAATTCCCAGTAAGCAGCATGCTTTCTGTTGACACAATGTATGATCTACATAAATTTCATTGCAGTTCTTGGCAAGATACCACAAAGATCAGTCTCCTCACTGAATTCTAACCTTAATGCAGGGTGGGCATATGAGTCCAAGCAGTTCATGGCTGGTAGCAGATGCCACCCCAAACTGTCAGATCTGCCCTTCTGCTGGAGGTTGTCATATCTGGGAAAGGATGGCCAGCACATTTCAGCCTTAAGTAGCACACTAGGCTGTGAAGAGCAATGAGGGGGAAGTTGACTTTCATTTCCTTCAACCATCTCTGCTAAAGAAACATAGCTGGCAGCTGGAGCAGTAACTTAAATCAATTCAGCATGAAATTCCAGAGCATTTCTGTTGGTGCCATCCAAAACTAGATAGCTTTAATCACCAGCTGGCTGAATTACTGCAAGTAGATGGGCAAGGTGGCATGATGGGTGTTCCCTCTTGTTATCTCTCTATACAGCAGTATTCGCAGGAGACAAAGTATATATTAGCTCCTGCCATGGTTAGTCAACAAATGCTTTCTGCAGCTTGCAAGGGTCTGGCTAGCTCTTTAAGCTTTGCTACAAAGAAGGGTGCTTAACAAAACAGCCTGTAAATATGCACAGTTCAAGCCTGTCATTTCCAGGTGAAGACTAAAAGTCCAAACTAAATGTTAAGTGGCACAAGGCTAACACTGCAGCAGAACTCTGCATCTTTCCCGTGAAATACCTGGAAAGCTTTTCAGGTGTTCAGACTGAGTTGCTGTACAATGTTAGAGTAAGGTGCAACTCTGTTGGAGTCTGAAGCTTTGTTTCCCTGAAATACTTTTCAGCAGGAGAGCTTCTGCCCAAGAAACTATCATATTCCTAAAGTGTGATACACTTTCATTTTTTCTCACAGTTTTGTTGACTTTAATTAACAGACCAAATGAGGTAAAAGAATTTTTTTTAAATCCATTTTACTGCAAGATATAGGTATTTACAATAGTCAATGACTTATGGAAGCTGTTCCTGTGAGATACAGAATTACTGAGCTGAAGAATAATATTTGCTGTAGCCCTGGCTTTAATATTTTAGGGTGAGAGATCACCTGTGCTGACAGTGGCCACACTCTGCATGACTAGGAAATAAGAATAGCTTCACTGACATCCTTTCATTTTTACAGGTTATAACACAAATGGGTTTATGTGCACCGGGATGAATGAATTTTATTTTCTAAACCGATTTGTCTTCTTGTGCTTGACTGGCTCTCTTAACAGAATTGCATGAAAGTTAAGAATATTCCCCAAAGAAATATGAGAGAACCCACACTGAAAAACAGGAGAGTAGCAGAAAGAGATTAGTGTAGTCTTTCTACAGAATAAGCTTCACTGAGTTTGCTCTTGGTGGATACCCGACAAGGAATGCTTCAGGCACAGCTCCAAGACAGCCAACCCAGCTGATCCATGCCACCAGCTGGGTGACCTTCTGCCCACATGCATCCTTCTCCCTTTTTTAACCTACACCATGCAGTCCCAGATCCTCCCTGCAGCTGGTCCTCAGGAATAAACTGATTCAACTCACTAATCTAGCAAAACCCAATTTTTTTTTGTTTGTTGAGTTTGTGGCCATGTGAGACAGCAGCAGTGAGAGTAGTGCCTCTGCAGACTGACAAACCCCAGTGGCAACACATAGAAGAACGGGCACAAGATCACAACTCTTTGGGCAGTAGGAATCAGTAGAAGAATGTGACTGAGAGGATGCCAGAACTAGCATGGAGATTAGCCAGTTTTCCTGACCAAAAAAAAGGTATAGTGAAATACATATGTGAGTACCTGAGGCAAACATACAAAGTTATTATTAATGTCAACACCTGAATCAAGTAAACCTCAGCGATTCAGCTGAGGTTGATCATTTCCCCTCCCATCTTCATCTTCCCAGTGCAGTCAAACAGAGGCTGGAGGACAAAGTGCTCCATGCAACACAAAATGGCCTCTCCAGCTCTCCTTTCCTCTCTTACCGCTGACAAGCAAGTGGGCAACACTGGAGGACAGAGACTCTACAGACATCTTCCAGCAATGTTTTCCTCCTTTCAGACAGAGCAGTCCTAGGGCCAACAAATCCCTGGCAAAGATGAAAACAGTTTTCTAATGGATTCTGCTGAATAATCCATCTGGAGAGAAAATGCTGTGAGAGCCTTGCTCTGGGAGTGGCTGATCTTGGAGGGGGGGGGGGGGGTGAAAGGGTGAGAAAGGGGGGTAGCCCTACAAAAGCCCAGATCTGGTGAACAGCTGTAGGATCCCATCCACTTACAGCTTACAATTTTGTTTCCAGCTTAAGCTGGATCGAAACCAAGTCATTTGTCAGTGAACTATAAACCACTGTCTCGCCACATTTGCAGGCCCACGTTTTCACCAACAGCCATGCTGTTCCTGTGTCTTCCTCCATGATGCTGCAGCGGCCTTTTTAACTTACACAAGGACAAATAAACAACAAATTTCTCCTCTTTTCCTTCCTCTCCCTCCCAACTTCATGGATGCTAATGTAGGAACACTGGCTCAAATGCAGAATCATAGAGTAAGGCTTGTAAGCATCACTTCCAGTTGGCAGTCGCACTATGTGATTTTGGGTAACGTGATGCTTCTGCCAAAATTCCTCTCCCACAGAAGGATCACATCAATCCCCTTTGCTGAGGGACCATAAGACTAGACTTAGTCATTGGCTTTTAAAATGTCCCTTTCAAACCTCCTCAAAAGGCTGTTTTAAACACAAAAAAGCCTAAGGAATCATCCTGCTTGTTACTCTAGAGCATCCCTGAATCTGAATTTGATTCCAAGTAATTCCTTGAATTATTTTTTTTCAAATTGTTACAGGGATTGAAGCCTCCTGTCACCCAGACTTTTAATTTATAGGCTTTTCCTCTAATTTTAAACAGGTATGAAGTTCTAGAAGTAATTTAAGAGAAAAGCAGATGTTAACATGTTAAAACTTAATAGTTCTTTGCGAGACTGCATTTCATAATCAAAACCTCCTTAGAATTTTCATTAAAAAATGAAATCACTGATCCAACAAACCATAACAGCTGCAAATTGAGTCTGGAAATAAATACTTACGCATAAAAACCTTCTTATTAATATTTTGATGAGGCATACATTTGAATGACAAAAGGCACTCTACAATTTTAAAAAATAACACAAGAAAAAGAACTATTGACTTTCATGGCAGAACTCTAAAGTGGCTTAGAAAGTTATTTCAACAGTAGTCATTCATGGCAAGGGTGACTTTTTGAACTTATAGAACCTGTTTCTTTTTGGCAAGGAGGGGGGGTAGGGGGAAAGTTAAAAAAAGTGGTCCAGAAGAGGTATCACCACACCCTGTAGAGAAAACAAAACAAAAAACGCAACCCTACAGTTTTTTATATTCTTGAAATTGAGACCTTGACTGCAGCAAACCCCTTAACAGAATGCCTGAAGACAAGAAAGCAAGAAATATTTTCTCACCATTAGCTTTTTTAAACACTAATTATGAGAAGTCAAGGTCCGCTATCCAGGGGGTTTCTCCTCTCAAGATCCTGAACAGTACCTTTTCCTGGACGTAAAGATACTCCTCCTATCCCTGTTAAGACTGGTAAAACATGGTGCCATAGAGAATCTGTAGCAATTTGTTTCCTTTCTCCACAGGATGCCCATGGCCATTATGCATTTCATTCTTCCCACCTGAATTAGTAGGTCCTGGAACAGAAGTAGGAGCTGGAGATAGCACCCTAGCAAATCAGCAGCCAAAGCCCAGAGGGAGGAGGTGACCCCAGCCTCCTCTATTGCTTCCCCCAGGGAAGTGCAGTGCTGTGGAACACTGCCCAGCCATGTAAGTAGGCTGTGGGAGTAGAATAATAGAGGGTGAACAAGAAATAAAAACCACAATGTGAGGAAGAAGGAACAGTGAGAAGCCACCTGTGAGCACATAGCAGATGGAAGCTTCCAAGAAGCCTGGGATTTCTGGGGCAGAAGAGAGATTCTTTCCCTGCCCTTAAGCCTGAATAGACAGGATTGGTACTGTGCCAAAATGGCCCAGGATGGGGAACAAACTCCATGAAGTGGGGTTTCAACTTCCACAAGTCCTGAACTGAGCATAAGCACCATGAAGAAGGGCTGGGTGACAGTGGCTAGAGATTCCCTTCTGCAGGGCTTAAAAGGTATCCATCTACTGACCAAAGATGATCTCATGGGAGATGTTTTACTTGTAGGGTGCAAGATTTAGGATGATGTAAAAAGGTAACTGACATTCACCTGCCCTTCCAACCATCACCCCTTGTTCATCCATGTAGCTACCAGTGACATTGCCATAGGAAACCTGGAATACATGAAGAATTGCTAAAGAGCTCTATGGGCAAAGGTGGGAGTCCAGGTGATACTCTCCTGGATCCTAAAGGCAAAAAGGAAAAACCCAGGCAGGAGTGGACAATTCCTGTAAATAAATGTCTGGCTGCATGACAGGTATCCCAGGCAGCACTTTGCCTTTAACAACCATGGGACTCCCTTGAGCAATGGAGGCTACCAGAGAGATCTACATAACAAAACCAAGCAACGAATCACAGAATCATAGAATGATCTGGGTTGAAAGGGACCTTAAAGATCATCTAGTTCCAACTTCCTGAAGCATGAAGAATTTATATGAAAGAGCCATTCAAATGTGTGGACCTCATTTTTGGGATAGATGATAGGCTGGGTGAGTGCTTGTGGGTTCACATTAGAAGAGAGACTAGTAAGGGTGGTATTGTGATGGGAGGTTATTGCAGACCAAAGAGTGAAGAAGTAGATGAGGTCTTCTGTAAACAACCAATGAAGTCTCCAGCCACAGACCCTAGTTCTCGAGAGAGATCCAGACCCCTCAGAAGCTCAAGGAGATAAAAACAGCAGAAATCAGATTTCTGGAGGGTGGCAGGGACAAGGTCTTAACACAAATGTTAGACAGAGCAGGAGAAATGGTACTTTCTTAGCAGCAGTGGTTCTTAAGGATTTCGTGGTCTTAGAGAGATAAATTACCATCTAGTTATATATATCTATATAAATAAATAAAAAATATATACATCCCCCCTTAAAACCATAATACTACAGTTCACATACACATTACATGCCTCTTGCCCTCAAACATATTCCATGTGTGTTCTAGAAATGTGGTTTAAAACCTGTGCATGGATCACACACAGAGACCAGAATATTATTAAACGGAGTGTAAAATCCAAACACTTTCCTTTTAAAAAAGCTGCCATCTCATCTTCCAATTATATCTCCCAAGGTAAACAAATTAGTCCACATTACACACACACAAAAGCATCTATTCATCTTCAGTCATGTAACTTCAGCTTGGAACACAATTCACAAAACTATCCCCTCCCTCAAGCCCTCAGAAACAATCATTAGTGCAAGCATTGCTTCAAAATGAAAAGGTCATAAATGGCAAACCATGTCTTCTGTAACATATTGAGCCCTTACTGCTAGAAAACACATCTGTCAAGCATTACCTGAAGTAATTTTGCTGTGGAACTCAAGTAGTTTAAATTAGCCAAGTCCTCAAATAGACTTTCACACCCTCTAATCATGACACTGAGTATCAGTGGGTTCTCAGGGTTGGTAATCTACATAATTTTGCCACTCATAGTCATGAAACTCAGACCTTATTTGAAGTAGCTCTTATTATTATTGGCATTTCTTTAAAAGAACACCTTTTTGCCAACAGCCTAGCTAATGTTTTCATACATTAAGCCAAACAACACATGTTCATTGGATTGCAACTGCCTCTATTTTGAGGTATCATTGCAAACTAGAGTAAATTGCCTCTGGAGAACAAGGCATGAAACAGATCCAAAACACACACCCATGTGCTGCCTAGGCAGTTACCTAGTGGCAATGAGTGCAGACCCTGAAATGTGAGTCTTACAAGACAGCTGCTCAGGCAACACAGCCAGAGCAGCTGTGCCATACTACTAGAAACCACCCACAACACTATCTGTAGGCCCCATCACCTTTTGCTTTTAAGCAGTTCCTAAGAAAAGCAAGCATGTTTTCAGGAAACTTGATTTCACTATAGTGGTGTCCATGTTTGCATCAGAAATTTTGATAGCGTCACAAGGTAATTGGAGATTGCACAACCAGACAATGCTGGGACTGACAAGGCCACCTACTCCACTTTCTCAATCTAAATTTAATATATTGGAATTCCATGGAGATTATTAACTATATATTAGACAGAACTATATTAGGGCCATTATCTAAAACTCCATGCAAAAGCGAGACACTGGATGACAGCAGTTCTCATTCCAAATAGGTTTTTGTAGAGACCAAACCTGTGCCAATGGTAACTTCAAAGGCTGTATGTTACTTAGGTATAATATGAAGGTCCAGAGAAAATACCACAATTCAGCCTTCTGAATTACTTCTGCAAAATTAAGGGCTTTATTAGCCTGACCATACTGAAGGAGATGAAGCAGATTCAAGAATGCAAGCATTTGGTCAGAAGAATGTACCAACACTGAATTAATTATAGATCTACCTGGGAGAGAAAGAAAACATACAAGAAGCTCATTTTCCCATTAAGTTAACTGGGAGAAGAGCACATTTCAGTGTGAATCTCTTTTTATCCTGTTCAGAGATTGTCAGTCAAAGTCAGTCCTTGGTAAACACCACTACAAATAAAGGAAAGAACAAGCCTATAGTTTCACTTATTCAGTAGTTTTTTTTGCTGAGTCTGAAGGCAAGCTCCAAGGAAAACCAAGACTTTAATGAAGATTTTCCAAAACAGACAGACACTGCTAAAAGCAAGGGAGGCAAATCACAGCTAGGGCCCACAGGGAAACTCACCTCCTTCCTCACATAAGGAAGCAATGCAGCTTTGTGCAAGGGAAGCTGATTTTATCAGTCTGCTTTAAATGAGAGCACAGTTATCTCTTACACTGTGGCACTGAGAGGACTGGAAGCAGAGCTTTATGGCATTACTCCATGGAAGGGATCCTCTGAAGATAGCAATGACTGAAGGCATTTCCAGTCCTTCTACAGTGATTAGTTCTTACACCCTCCACACCCTCTGCTAGAGGTGGCCACTCCTTCCACTAAGTGCTTTCTGCAGCACACAGATAGCTCAACAGACATCTATGGGGCTGGAAATGCACAACAAAGTCCTGGCAGCAGGCTGCTTACACCACTGATGATGATGCATCCTCACCCCACAGCCCACTATCAGCTATGCTGCCACACTGTGCTGCGTGGGAGGAACCCAACTCAGGAAAAGGCTGCTAAAAAAAAAACTGGGGGAAAAACAGGCAGGATCAATTCTGTGAAAAACTATTAAAAGAGTACAAAGAAAGGGCATGCATCTGCAAGGTTTTGTCCCACACACATATCCATACAGTCAGAAAAGAAAAATTTTGTCCCACAAAAGCAGTTTGAGGTGGTGGTGAACTTCAGTGAGGACAGAGGAAAAGCCACAGAAGCTGGAAATTCTCCCTCTGTTTTTGCTGATAAAGTAGATTGCAGAAGGTCCAATTCCTCCTTCTGCAGTATCACTTCTTAAAAGGCCTTCTAACTCACAGTGCTTCATGAAGCATCTCCTCCAATTCTATTTTCACATATATCTGTACCATGCTAGAAGAGCATCCTAGTCTAGCTGGACTATGAAAAGACCAACAGATCCCTTTTCTGCCATTACCCTGAACTTAATTCTCTGTTGATAACTGCCTTTGTTGTATCCTAAGGTTCTCTAGAAAGCATCAGTTTGACTTGTGTGGATTAGCTCTTATAGCATCAAGTTTTGTTGTCAGGCCCAGACACATACCTGCTGTGCTCCTCCACCAAGGTCTAAACTGAAGTGAGCACAGCAATCTCTTCTGTAAAATAATTTGTTCTCTTACCACTCAGAGAGCAAATTGTAGCAACCAGCCATGACAAACCCTCTTAGATCTCATGCCAATACAACACACATGACAATACAACTCTATGTTTGAAGCATACACTTTCTTATGTTCTTACCTAACTTCTTCAAGCACAGTCTCAGAAAAATGACTTGCCATAAGGCAAATCATAGATACTAGTCACGACTTGTGGCTAGATACCGTATGCCAGCTCTAGCTACAACAGTTGAAAAAATGATTACCCTCAGCCAAATGTTTCTCTGGGCTCCTATGGCAGTTACCAACCAGCAGAACCATTTAGATGATGCTACCTTGCCCATTTATAAAAAAAAAAAAAAAAAAAAAAAAAAAAGGTGAGTGAAAACCTACTATTTAAACTGTTTAAACTATCACTACTAATTCTGACCACAGGAACAGCTGACAGTTGTGGTTGGAGAAAGAGCCATGCTCAGCTATACCTGAAGCTTGGAGGATGAGAGAAGACTGAAATCAAAAGCAGATGTCCTCCTGCAAGACTAAAGGAGAGCCTCTGTGACAATCAGCCAGGAAGTGCTGGCTGCACTCATTGTGCTATATCTTCAAGCAGTAATAGAAGGGAATGACTGCAAAAATAATGAAGTGCAGGAAAATTCTGAATTGCCTGTGCTTTCAGGCAGAGGAACTATGGCTCATGAAAAGGCTGTGGAAGAACTTTATATCAAGCTTCATCAGGTAGACCACAAAGAGATGTGTGGTTGTGGAATATACCCTTTCTAATGGAAGCGTTGGTGGGGAAATTACTGGGTGGGGTAAGCACAGGGTGGAAAAAAGAGTAGATCCTGAGTAGTCCTGTATACCAGTAGTCCAGTCATAAACAACTTCTCCCCCATCCCCCCAAAAAGAAGAAGGAAAAAAAATCCCACAAATCCACCAAAGCTGCTACTTCCAGCCAATTCTGCTCTCTTTCCAAATACTGTATTTCTTAAATCAATGCACCTATCACCCTCTATGTGAAAAAATTGCTGGTGGCACAAAACATGAGTAGTGGAGTGGTGAGGAAGTAGTTAAAAATAAAATAAGCACATGAGGTGGGATAGAAAATGTTCATTGCTCCAAGTTTGCAGAAGGTCATAAGGGACAGTGGTACATAAACAAACAGACAATAAATGGATTTTCCATCTGTGTTAAGTTCTCAGTAGAATCCCACAAAGAATTTTCTTACCATGAGTGCACAAATCCAAAACACATAATGCTGTGTGGATTCAATCTACCACATAGTTTTTAAGTGTATGGTTTTGCTCAGGTCTGAAGTCTCATTTCTTCCTCCTTCGTTTTTTTTTACCTGCAAAGGTAAAAGTTTTCCCCCTTCCTTGCAAGCAAAACTCTTCCCCCAAATTAATTCTGTTTACCCAGAAATCCTTCCCAGCCTTCCTCTTGGTGAGCAGAAAGGTGCAAGTACTGTGAACGAGCCAAACTGTGAGAATACTTTGGAGCGAGAGCGCTGTAAACACTTAAGCTGGATTCTTACCTCACGTTATAACAATTGGTCTCACCAGCACACTACGTGCTGGGCTCCTCTGCTTCCTTACTCAGTGACTTCATTTTTAAAATGTATATCTGTAACTACAAATGTGTAATGGGTTTGAAAAACAACCTTATCCTTGGCAAATAGAAACCTAAATCATCAACTCTGGCAAATAAGGGGTTCTGCTAAAAATAACTGTGGTACTTTTGATTTTGCCAAAACCAGTATTTTCAAATGAGTTGGAGACTCGTGTATCTCAGTGGCCTCTTCCTGAGACTGAAGACAGACAGCAATAATCTTTTGCATAGGCAATTTAACAGCTCCATGATGAGTTTGCCAATGGCACTAATGAAAAAGGCAAGGATCATGCCAAGTATAGACTGCTGCTCTTCAGAAGAGTCATAAGGAACTGCTGAGAAATTGAAGAGGAGATGGCTGGTGAGGCAGGAGGACTGAAAAAAGCTGATGAGTGGGCCAGAGTATCAGAAACTTCCCCTTCTGAAGTCTCAGGAAAAGTACTAGAGGGATGGAGAAATTAAAGCTCCTAAACTGTTAGGAGAGTATAGCAACAGAAGAAATAAGATCTGTCACATCCAAGCACTTAGAATAAGAGTGAATAATAAAACTTTCAGGCATCTACTAGCAAGACAAAATATTTTTGTGAATTACATACAGAAAGGATTAGAATTGTGATACAACAATTAAGGGATGAATAATGAAGGGGGGGAGAGAAGGAAAATATTGTAAGATTCCCAGACTTCCTCTTCATCTTAGGGCTTTTTTTTCCAGAAAAACGTTCAATGATACAAGAAAAAAAAAAGAAAAAAAAAAAAACACCAAAACACCAAAACCCTGTTAATAAGCTGAGCTGTCACACCTTTTGGAGGAGAGTATAAAACTGACATTTTAAAATAGAAGATTTTGTAGACGCGTTGTGTTTTCCACATCAACTGCAACTTCTCCTTTTGTAATTTATACCTTAGTTTGAAAACGCCAGGAGTTGAAGGGTTATGCAAGTTTGCGCTGTGAAACAGAAACTGCAAGGTGCTTCCACATTCTTCTTTAAATTAAGATGAAGCCAAGAGATCAAATATATTCTAATTAATGAAAATTTTAAAAAGCTTTCTTTTCTGTAAGATTGTTGTAGAGTGGCTTGCTTCTGTGATCAGCTTTATATTCTTGATTGAGTATCTCAGATTGTTTTTTTCTAATGATCAAAGTCATACTCACAAAGGTCCCTCGTGTTCACGCGTTAATTTTCCAGACACCTGTCTTTAGTGCCAATATCAAAGTTAACATGAGCAGCTTCTACGCACCACATGATAGGTGGCTTTATTCAGTCAACACATTCTCCTTGGAGATTTTGCATGGCTCTGTTTACAGGTATGCTAGCATATGCTATGTACCTTCTTGTAATGTCCACGCCAAGTAGCTGCTCATTCAGAGAGACCACCTTGGGAGGCAGTGTCTGTGCAGGTCCTCCCTTACCTCTTACTCATCTGCTCAGTGAATGAGGGAAAGGCTGTGGGTGTTGTCTGCTGATTTTGGTAAAGCCTTTGACACAGTTTCCCACAGTATTCGGTGGGTAAAAAACTGGCTGGATGTCCAGGTCCAAAGAGTGGTTGCGAACTGAGTTAAATCCAGTTAATGTCCCGTCACAAGTGGTATTCCCCAAGGCTCAGTATTGGGGCCAGTTCTACTCAGTAACTTCTTCAGTGATCTGGACAAGGGGATTGAGTGCACCCTCAATAAATTTGCAGATGATACTGAATTGTGTGGGAGTGTTGATCTGCCTGTGGGAAGGAAGCTTCTACAGAGGGACCTGGACAGGCTGGATCAATAAGCAGAGGCCAATGGGATAAGATTCAACAAGGCCAAGTGCTGGGTCCTGTACTTGGTCACAATAACCTCATGACATGCTACAGGCTTGGAGAAGAGTGGCTGGAAAGCTGCCCAGCAGCAAAGGACCTGGTTGGGTGTTGGTCAAAAACCAATTGAATACAAGTCAGTAGTGTGCTGAGGTGACCAATAAGGCAAACATCATCCTGGCCTGTATCAGAAATAGGTCAACAGTACTAGGGAAGTGATCTCCTCCTGTGCATGGCAGCAGTCAGGACACATAGAATCATAGAATCAGTCAGGGTTGGAAGGGATCACAAGGATCATCTAGTTCAAATCCCCCTGCCATGGGCAGGGACACCTCACACATCTCGAATACTGTTGTCAAGCACTGGAAGAGGTGGCCCAGGGAAGTGGTTGAATCACCATCCCCGGAGGTGTTTTAATGGTGTGTAGATGTGGCACTTAAAGGCATGGTATGCTGGTGGATTTGGCAGTGCTAGGTTAACAGTTGGACTCAATGATATTAAAGGTCTTTTCTGAACTAAAGCATTCTATCTTTTCACTCATGCAGGAATTCCTGGTCTTGCACTTCTGTGAATTGAAGGCCAAGCAGAGGTCCCTGCCTGCTTTGTGTCCCTTGTTCTTCATATGGCCTTTCTCCTTTCCACAGAAGGCTACCACAGTTTGGTACAAATATGTGTTTTGTGACTCCTGCTGGAAAGCATAGGGCCCAAATGAAGGGTGTAATGCAACGGGTAGTGTCTGCAGCTGCTTCCTACCTCTTGCTTGCCAGCAGATATAGGCAAAGAAGCCAAGAATGTGTGTATAGAGGCATACACATTACCGTTCTCTCCCTTTTATTGCCCTCCCTGTCCAGCTAGGTCAGAAAGAGGTGGCAAAGATGGCATCAGGGTTTCAATGCCATAGAGCACAGCTGGGGGCTTGAAGCCAATGAATCTGCAAGAGGCAGCAGTTCCTAGCTCCCACAGGGTTTCAAAGTGTCTTGCCTAGAGACAAGGTACAATGGCTCCTAAGAGCATGTTGTCTCTTCAACTCTTCAAGTTACAAGTACAGGCTTTACAGGCTGTCTCCCTGAAGAGACTGCCAACCTACAGCTGCTAATTTATGAATTGCTAATTCATAAGTGTACAGCTTTGGGAAGGTCCCTGTGAGCAAAGCAGCACAGACTTTCTGACAAGCAGAAGCAACACAGCAGGGGTTGGTGGGGTTATGAGAGACAGCCCCCTCCCTGGTCTCCAGCACTCGTGGGTGTGGTTTTTAAATTTCTTCTCTAGAACATTCAGAGGCATCACTCAGCTGCCTGCCCTGCTGGCTTTAGGATTACTGCAACACTTCATGAACTTTAACCCTCCCCCAACCTACTCACCTTCATCAAATGAACATCAAAGCCTCCCCTGAAGTGTTTGGGAAGGAAAGTTAACATTTACTGTATATTAAATGTGAACTGGCTACACTTCAGTTCACCTTTCTTTTCACATACAAGTCAGAAGGTTGAATCATACTGGGACAGGACTGACCTGTTAAGGTTTTGTTCACATTATCAAGGTTGCTTAGTTATTCCTTTTAAGCCAGAATCTTATGAGTCTGGCACACAAGGCTGCAGGGGAGCCTCACCGTCTCTTTAAATCTCGATACGCATCTAGCTGCAATACGAACCCACAGCCTTAACATGCAAATGTTTGACCTTTCATTACTAGATGCACGTTTTGCAGGGGACATATTGCTGTGAGAGTTCTACCCTGTCTCCTGCAGATGTTCTCAAACAGCTGTATTAGACATTGTAAGGTGCTGAGAATTTCAACACTGAAGGGGTGAGAGGACAACACGTAACAAACATATGTTTAAGAGGGCTTCTTTCATCTTCCGGTACTTCAGAGTAGATATGCATTAATTCTGGGTTCAGAACACAAAAACGGACACTTCCTGAAGCTCAAACCCCTTTATGCAGAAACAAGTGCAGGCCTGTGTACAAAACTGAGGCACCTTCTGCACAGCCATTCCCCCACAGCTGACGAAGCCTCGAAGATGTAGGGCAATGGGAGAGAAGGTAGTAGGCTGGATTTTTGCCTTGTCTGACAGAATTCTCACTAAGATTGAAAACTTCACTTGTAAGGATTGAGTTTTCTTACCAGTACATTTTTATGGCAGAGTACAGCAAATTCTAGCCCCTAGAGCTCTGCAGCTTCTGCTAAGGCAGATGCAGAAATCATAAAACTAAGGGGGGAAAAATCATCTTGATTCCTTACATTCTTGATTCCTTACATGGCAGCTTAAGGGAGCACATCAGGATACCAAACCACACATTTATATTTTTTATGCTAATGACAATAAATCAAATTAGACACGGACTTCTTAAACAGATAGGACAGATAAGCACAACTAGCTCATCACTGGCACCAACTTTTAACAGTCAGGTTATTTAAAATCTGCATGCTAAATTTGAGCCTTCTGCACAGTAAGCTCTAATATGCCAAGTTGCAACCCAAAGTGACTTGCTAACAGACTATAAACCTCAGAAACCAGGGCTAAGGCTTCATTATAAACCTGGTGACAGACTCCTAATTATAGTGGTGCTATCAAGCATGATAAAGGCTGGTTGGTTTTATTATAGTCTTATCCAAAGACTTGTTGGATGCTGGATTAGCTCATCTTTTCACTCCTGTTGAACTGCCATATGTTTCTTTTTCTCCTTTATGTAGCATTTGGCAGGAGTTATTTGTCAGCATTTAGAAAAAGAAAACATGTCTGCAGAAACTTGATTTCTAGTACTTTCCATGCAAAGTTTCTTGTTTTATGTGATAAAGCCTCAGAAATTGCATTTTCATGTCTAAAGCAAAACTGGATAAGAAAAAGCTGCTAATAAAATATGAAATATGGGTGCTCTTAGACTGTCCTGATCACAATGCTGCTGCACAACACTTCAGTTTATTTCAAAGAAACAGATACCTCAGTAAAAGGCTGTCTCTTTCTCCCTCCCCAACCACACAATTTCTGCCAAATTTCATACCCGTTTCAAATATCTGCAAGTAAATCAGACCAAAATGTAGCATTTTTCTATTAGATTATTTATTCATCACTACCATCTACCAGCATTACTGCAAAGTCACAGGAATGAAAATAGTATGGATACAAGGGCTCATTTAGCAGCTATAAACTCACTAAATTTCACAAGCAGTACCAATGCACTATAGCAGAAAGGATTTAATTACTTCTAATTCCAGAAATCAGAGAGCTAAGAAAAATTAAACATCATCTGTATGGGAACAAACCTGGAAACCAGTTAGCAGCACCTTTGCTGGAAAGAAGACAGACCCAAACCGTTATTACCTGACTTCATAGGTTTTGAAGAAAAATTGAAGCAATGGAAGAATTTTACGAAGGTAGCCAGGGAAGCAGATTATTTCAGTTGTTCTACAAACCAGGCCTGGAAGGGGGAAGGTGGCACCCCCTGCCTCAGTTATGGAGCAGATTTAGGCAAGGAATATAGCATTTTGCTGCCCCATGAAATCTGAATCAGCTACACTGAAGGGCATCTCTTCCCACTGCCCTTCATCCACTCTTAGCTTCCTCTTCAATGAGAGCACTTCTGCCATGGTAAGCAAGGTATTCTTCCACAGGCATCTCCTGTAAATAACATACTCTCCCAACAAATGGCATGGACTCATCTTCAGAGGAAAGAAATGCAATTTCAGAGGAGAAAAAGAAAGGGGCCTTGAAAGGCCCCCAAAAGTGACCTAGAGGCAAGTTAATGAGAACTAATAGAGCACTTCTGGAAAAAAAAGCAAGGTCACCTCTCACAACTGCTATTCACCTCTGCTAAGTGGTTTTATTGATGGGTCATTAAAGGATTCCCATCCACCTTTAGCCTAAGAACAGTTTTATAACGCAAATAATAGGGACACACCAAAAAAAAAAAAAAAAAAAAAGTGAAAACATCTTACACCATTTCTTTTAAATTACATGTGTTTGACAGTCTTTTGAGTTATACTCTGGTTTTATTTTTCTTCCACATTTCCTTTGTCTCTCTGGGCTTCTCATGCCAACCAGGGAAGCAGAAGAAAAACCTGCCTGTTAAAAGATTGTGATGATAAAAATACAAAATTGCCTTAGGTTTAAAGTGTCTTAACCTGATAGCATTATGCACTGAGAAGGTGCATAATGAACGTATAAGTTGTAATTACATTTTTAAGTGTTGTTTTTTAATTTAAGTGTGGTCTGCCTGCAGCCATGCCTCATCTCCAACTGCAGGCTCATGTGTTTGGATGGCTGAACTCCACAGTAACACAGTTTGCCTGGAAGTAAGTAGTATAATTGATTTCATGATTCTCTGAGCCCTTTTGTGTAAGCTTTCAGCTGCCTTACTATTTGCAGCTGTAGATGTAATATATGTAATAGATAAAGACTACTGCTGCTTGTATACCAACTGAGAGATGTTCAGGCTGCAGATTTTAGGAGCTCTGCAAGACAAGCCTTGAGATACTGCTACAATTTCCATGTAAGTAGGGTGAAAGGAAAATAAGGATAAGAAATTTTGATAGCTAGAATGGGAGCATAGTTAAAAGCAGAAACGAAGTTTCTTGCTTGGCTAACAGGGTTTAGGTACTTTCCTTTCTTTTCCCCTCCCAGCCACTGACAGTAGCTGGGGGAAGACAGGATCCAGGTCTCTCTAGGACTGGATCAAAACCTCGCCAGCATCTGCAGTGACACACAGGCAAGAGTAGCACCCAAATTTGACAGTGTCTTTATAGAAAAAAAAATAGTAACTAGAACCACGTGTTACTGAAGAAAAACCTACAGTGTACTACATCAAAAGTAATTCAGTTTTAATTGCCTGTAATGTTCTACCATAGTAATCTGGTTTCTACCATTTTATCTAGGAAAAAAAAAAAAGAAAAAAAGGAGAAGCTATTTACAAGCACTATTAACAAATTTTACTCTTGACTTACATTTTATACCTTAACACATGACAGTTACAAATAATGTATTAAGCCAAAGGATACCATGAAGAGTACATAGGTATACCCACATCTGTTATCTACAGGTCACTGTTGCATTCTAGCCCATTTAAATCTTTCAGTCTGGCCTGGTCTCAGCCAAAAGCCAAGAGGAAGGGGGACACTGTGTTCCTAAGTGCCCATGCATAGACCCAGGTTCCTGAGACCGTGTAAAAACTGGCTTCCCCAACATGAGGGCCAGACTTGCACAGCCTGCAGGCATCACCTCTTCATTGAAATTTGCTGCTATGAATTAAAGACCTGCTAGCTGGTGTTAATTGAAATGTTTTGAGGACTGGCAGTTCAGCCTATTTTGGTCAATATTCATAGAAAGAGCACAAGCATCTCTGACAGCAGCTCCCCTCTCTTGCCAAATCCTGCCTCTGAGCTGTTAAAAGAAAAGGTCACCTAAATTTGAAAGGACTAACAAGATATTTTCTCAGTCCTCTTTCTTAGAAACAGCTAAGCTACTCTGGTTAAATGCTGCTTTTCCTTTTAAAACAACAATAAGAGAATATTCAGCAAGAGGCAGACACCAAGTTAAAGAACTCTCAGTGCAAGCTGTTAAAATTTGTCAAACTTGTAAGCAGCTGAAAATAGGCGCCTTGTAATGGGAAGTGTTAAACAACCTTAATAATAGGCAGCATTTCTGCTCTGTAATTCTAAATTATGTTTTATTGCAGTGTTAAATATGTCTGAGCACCGTTTACCAGTTCTGCCATTGCCAGCGCAAGAGCAGCTGCTGGCCAATGGCAAATTAACAAGTTGTAGTTTTCCTGGTGTAGACAAGAGGATAGTTGTTTCTGGCTTTCAGCAGTCAGAGCAGGTTCATCTCAGTGGTTTCTGCAGAGCTGAGCATATTGGCACATGGCCATTAACACATTTCTCAGGTGGCTCCCTGCAGTAATGAGATGGCTTAAACACATTAGAAGTAAGCGCAAGTTAGACTTTTCCAGACGCCCATGTAGATGCAGTCCACAAGTGATCATGAAGAAAGTACCACAAATTACACACATTTCAGAATTATTGCTCTTGTTGAAAATAAATTAAAAATCAAGTGGACATTCAAGAGGCCCAGGGCCTTTACTGTATCACAGGTAAGGCTTATAAGGCCAAGTCCAGAAGGTGGTACAGGGACCTTTCTTCTGCTACAGGGTAAAAAGTGGTCCAAACATTCATTTGGTTCAGGAGAACCAATACCCACTATGGAACCAAACCTTGAAGATCATCAACATTTTTCCTGGGATAGATGAGCCATTGATTGTGCAGCCTAAAAGACTGACACTTCATTGGAAGGTATCAGTCATTTTCCGAAACGCTTTACAAATGAATCATGCAAAGAGGCACTTTTTTGGGTACCCGACTTGCATGGCATCAACCAACCTTTTACTACCCAGGGCCAAACAGTCTTTAAGAAAGGCTACCAGTTCTAGGCTAGTCCAAAATACTTCAAGACTATTAAAACCCACATTTTTCTTATGAAGGGAAAAAAGCTGGGGGATAGACTGACACTCTGCTCTGGCTGCACACTCTGGGGAAGCCAGATTTTTGCCATCACAACAGTTCTGGAAACAAACCACCACCTCAAGTGTGCCAGAGAGCAGCTGCCCAACGCCAGCAGAGCAGAAGATAATGCTTCATGTGATGATGGATCAGGAGAGCATGAAAGAGAAGTAGCTGCCTGTCAGTGCTGAGCTGGGCACCCACTGGCACCTCTCCCAGCTGAGTCGCAGCAGGGAGCTAAGGCAGCTGCTGGCACAGCATCATGGTGACACAAACACAGCCATGTCCCCTTCTCCTTCTTATCCCTCAGTTACCTCCTCAGCCACATCCATATTTTATTATCCCCTCCATATATGAGCCCTGTGGGGACCAAGGCCGGGGTGTGGTGATGGTTTGGGGCTGTGATGCATAAGTTCCTGGAGGAACTACAACAGGACTATATCATTCAACCTCCCATTTCTATGCCTCCAAAGTGGGGCTAGTATTGCTTTCTGGCACAGAGTTACATTTTCAAAAGCTCAAAGCATCTATACATAACAGTAGAGGATCCAGATTCTCTAAGCAATGTTTAAAACCAAGAAGAATACATTCAAGTCAACAGCACTGCTCAGTTTTTTGCCCTGGAGATCCCAGGAGGTACATCACAAGGCACCAAGGCAGCAGGGGTAAAAATCACTACAAACGTAGGCAAACACAGCCCCAAAGGCAGCGGACGTGTTCTGGCATGTGGGAACATAGAGTTAGGGGTCAGTTTCTAACAACTGGTAGTGCTGGCTTTTTTTTGCCTGGTACACACACCAGCTAAAATGCAAAGTGGGCAGTGGACATTATTCAGAGAGATTAAATCATCTTTTATCTTGAGAACAGAGGGCATTGGCTTCAGAGGTTGCATGCCCATCTTTTTCTGATGATCAGATCCCTTTAAGATGGTCACACTCAAAACACCTAAAGTCTCAGGCTGTTTGGCTAATCCAGACTCCTGAAGTCTTGCTTATATTCAGGGAGAATACAACTTTTTTCTTCATGGTCTCTTACAATCTCTCAGCTTTGATCAACATTTCCCCCACCCCAGAAGCAAAACTTCAGTTCTCTCATCCTTTCTGTATATCCTACTAAAAGAAGGATCTTCTGCTAACCAACTCATGTACCACCTTTGCCAAAGGACCAGCTGAACACCTCCCCAGTTCTTGCAGGACTCCTGTTGCCCATGTACTGTAAAAAGCATTAAGCCACGCAGAACAGGTGAGACTTGAACTCAAAGCTCACCATGGCCAAGCTGGGAAGATGCTGAATTCTCAAATGATCCAATATGGAAGAGTGAGAAGAGAGAAATGGATTGCTTTTTCGTATGAGGTTACAAGGACCAAGAAATAGATACAACTTGGGCTAAAACCTGAATCTCTCTTTCCTGGAAGAAGGATACAGTAGAAAATAACTTGATTTTTACAAGTTGTAGCTCCTCGATAACAGGACTGAGACTCACTAGACTACTTCTCATCAACAGAAATGCAGCAGGCTGGATTTCTCTCTTACATTCCAGGTAATACTCTTCCATTTACAGTGGCTGATGGTTACCATTTATTTCTACTGCAGTTCTCACCTCTATCTTTCAGAAAAGTAGTCTCATGGGGCATGACAGCAAAAATCTGAAGTCCTTCTAAAGGCTCTAAGAGGTATCAAGTGCTACAACTGAAGGAGCAGTTATACATTAAATCTTTTTAGTCAGCAAACATGGCTTAAGAAATTCCCGGTTATGTTACTGCATGTTTCCACCTCAGTTGTGCCAATCCTTGTACTTCACATTGTTAACTGGCACCTGAGAAAACATAAATTTATTTTTTTTTACATAAAATGTTCTTTACATTTTAACATCAAGTAATAAGCCAACTTAGTTCAGCTGTCTGTGGCCACGCAAGCACTGAGAGCAACAGTAGCAGGAGGCATCCTTCTTAGGATGATGAGGAGAACAGTGTTTAGGGAAAAGTTTAAGATACAGTCACATCTCAAGATCACAAAATGATGCGACATTTGGAGCATGACTGCAACCTGGTACACCTGCATGCCTGTTCTGCCTGTCATCCTATAGCACAATAGTATACATACTGTGTGGCAGACAGTGGTTCAATATGCAAGTGTTCCTAGTGACTGTCAGCCAAAGCTAAAAATAAAATATTACTATTGGTCACATGAGCACTGTCCAAAAGCCTGGACAACCCATGGATAGAAGCTTCTTTGAGAATCAAGGTCAATGGAAATTATACCAAACAGCTCCTGAAGCTACAACTGCTGAGATGGTACTGCTTTTCTTACTAACTTAATAGAATATGTTAATTAGAGATATATATTTATACACATATACCTGAGCTTATCAATATTGGTAAGAATTTTTCTTTACGAACTACTGTTTACTTCAAAGGAACACCTTCATCAGTGGAAAATGCTCTGCATGTAAGAAGAAACAGCTGCTCTGTCCCAGTTCTCTCACTAAAGAGAGAGCTCTTGTTTCTATGATGTCCATCATGAACTTGTTAAAAACGTGTGTTACTAAAAAATGCTTTCTGTTTGAAATGTGGGACGATTTGGGGGTCAAAGTGTGAGACAGAGGGACATATTCCAGTCCTCTGACTGGTTTGGGGAGGAGCCCAGCTATGGCTCCAGTCAAGAAACTGGAAAGATACAACAAGGGAGTGAAATAAAGTGCTGCAGCAAAGCTACAACGGAGCATACCAGGAAACCTAAGCAGTTTTATGGACTGAGAAGAGGAAGAATACTCAGCAATTCCCTCATCTTCTCCATGCCAGGGAGAGCAGAGCCACATATCAGCTCCCTCCACCCCTTCACAAACCACAACCTCCCTTCTCAGAGGACATCTTCCCAGCCTGCAATCTCCCTTCCCACTGCTCTGGCAAGGGCTCCTCTTTCTTTCATTCCTTTGCCCCTGCTCTAGTTGCCAAGCATGTAAACAAACCAGAAAAGAGCTGAAAGTGTCTGTAGCAGGGAGTGGCAGTCACAGAGATTCTGTGCTGTGTTAACAGACCACACGTGCTTCACATAAGAACCACTTGAACAGTACCAGAAGATACTGTGAGTGTACATGTGTGTGTATATACACACATGCACATACCTGCTTTCCTCAGCTAACTTTCTACTGTTTCTCTCTCCTCTTCAGCGTACATACACTTAAATTAAATAGCCACTAGCAGTGCAAGAACATTAAGAGTCAACTAGAATGGGAGGCAGAACAGCAGCTAATATGCAAGAGCATAATATTACAGAACCAACTGAAAGAGCACCACTATTCAGCTTTCTTAATGGCTAGATGAAATATGTTTCAAGATAAAAGGAATTCGCCAAGACTAAATGATGCCAAAAGCAGGAGGAAAGAGCTTCAAAGAACCTGCTTCACAGATATCCCTCAATATTATAGCTTATTACCCACAAATTAAGTTAAAACAAATCACATCTGTGAGATCAGACCATGTCTGAACTGCAGGTACCAACAGCAATAGCAGCAAAATTTGCCACCCTGACTGTGACTAGGTAACTGTTACATGCTCCTCACACACCTTTCAGAAAAACGGAGAAGCAAACGTGCCATTAGCACAACACAAGCTGCCGGACACACTTGGCTCAGGTGCCCTCACTTCAGTGGTGGCTTCCCACTCACCAGTCTTCTGCTGAAAAACATGAGACTTTCAAGTATGCTGAGACACAGACTGTCACCTCTTCACCCTACCACTGAAGTAATTTGCCTGAGCTTTGAAATTCAGTAGGTACCATTTTCCGAAGAAGTTACAGAAGATGCTATACATCATTTGTTAAAGTTAAAATGGTGAAGATGTGTCAGACCAAAACACGTCCTCCCGTGAGTTTTAGAAGCATGGGCCAAGGACCCACTGGGATTGAAGACTGGTTAAATATCACATCTTCAGAACATCTTAGAGGACAAAGAATCAAGTATTTTAGCAATATATAGGAACTGCAAATGAGGTCACTATGGCAACTGCAGGCCATTTAAACCAACACTGGTTTCAAGCAACAGAACCAAAACATTCATAGAAAATGAGGACCATACAGAATTTAGGTACAGAACCCTCAGAAAACAGTCAATATAGCTTTATGAAAACCAGTGGTATAATCCTACACAGAAAATATCCCCAGACTGGTTAGTCTGGTTCATAAACACACATGCTACCTTGCAGCAAACATTATTAGTCTCTTATATCTAAACAGTTCTATTAAAAAAAAAAAAAGATAGATTAAATAATTAATAATTTTTGACCACTGTCATTCTGTCCTGGGTATATCAGGTCCCTCTTAGTCTTTATGAGAATTGAGACCTAAAGCAAAAGTCTTCCAGGAATCTCTACATCCTATTTCTAAAGTCAGTAGTGATATAAATCTTCCATTCCACCAATTTTCATCTGACTTGTACAAAAGAACAAGTCAGGGTCAAAGGTGTGATGGTGTGGATCACACAATACAATAAACTCAACTGAACAGCAGCGTTATTACTGTAATCAAAAAACACCACACAAAAAGCAGACCCAAAACAAAGGTCATACTGTTAGAACGTAATTTGGAAGACAGTAATGTAAGAGAACATTAGGGTCACAGTGGTTTGCCTGCTGGCACAATCACTCCAGGGAAGTGGAAAGAGAGCAAATGTGATACTACAACACACATAGCATCAAAGTAGCATCTTTAAATTGTGAGATGTAATCATGCCATTTAACATTGGTCTTTCTAAAACATCTGCTCTTGACACTGTTGCATCTAATGTCATTAAATTGCTAAAAGTTCAGATGAAACAACAGGCTCTACTAAACAGCTAGACTTAGTATACTTGACATATACTGCAGCAAATCCATTTAATTTATCTGAAAGAAGGTAAAGAGAGGATGATAAAGAGGTGATGATTGTTGTCTGTAACTGTTGGCTTATGGAGTTTTTCCTAAAGCTGATTTGATCAGAGGAACAGCAATACACCAGATCAAAGGTATTCTTAGGAGCTTGGCAGATCTGATAAGATTGATAATAATTCAAGTTCCTGATGCTTTGACCTATTTAGGCAGCCATCTCACCAGGGGATCTCTATGTAAATCATTTCTGCCTTGCCTAAATTGGAAGAGAATTTCCAAGTTTAGTCTTTTGTATCCCAAACAAGAAATTAAACCATGAGCTCCCCTCTTCTGTCCTACCCACCAGAGCTGTTTCTCTTCACATACAGAAATGCCATTTAGGCCAGGGGAAGGAAGGAAAGAGAGAGAGTAATGAAGTGAACTAGTGTCCCACGTGATTAGCTGCCCAGCTCAGGCTAAAGGTAATCCCCAAGTCTAGGTACACACACACCTCATAGATGAAAGCCTTGAGGGAAGACCACAGGCTATTCCAAGAGTCAATTCTCTTCACAGAACAAACAAGGCAAACCAACATCTTGGGCTCACCAGCGCCTGAACTAAGGAAAGAATTCCAAGTGCTTCAAAATTAACTACTGCAGGCCGTTTGATTTTTCTTGCTTTTTTCCAGTCAGCCTCTCACCTTTCAGTCTAGGATCAACTGCTTCTATAGGCCACTTCTGACCTTCAAAGCAATGAGTACAGAAGCGCATTTCCACTGAGAGCTGACCTCAAGCTCTTCCAGATCCAACCCAAGAGCCCCTCTTTTTTGATGAACAACCTTTGCTGCTCTGACCTTCCTTCCCCCTCAATGTTTCCTCCTATTTAAAACACACTGGGAAAAATAAAAATGTGGCTATAGATCAGGAATAACTGAAGAGCATTCAGAAACTACTCAACAGATGTAGAAGAGACCAACTAACTTCTCTAAAGTCATATCTTTAGTTTTTGAGCTTGATCATTACTGGAATATAGCACAGTATTTTAAATTATACTGCTACTATGAAGTGGTAATGAGCATTACCTGATGACTCAGAATAATAATTACTAGGTGGTGCTATCATGAAGGTAAAATTTTAGAAGCCAAGCAGGTGTTACTTTCCTGAATGATTCAGAAATCACAAGCAGCCAATCCTCCAGCTAATTGCACACAGAAGCTATGCACATCTGAAATGCCTTTTTCAGATGTCCAGAAGAGTCAGAGAAGGGAGTTTTTCCTTAATGCTGCTAAGCTGATTGGTTGTCAGTTTTCAGAATTAATTCCCCGTGTACAAGACTTGGCTTTTTCACAATGTGTCAAGCATCTGTTTATTAAAAAGTTCAGGCTGTCTTTTCTTGGAGAAAGAAACATTTCAGGCTTGCTTGCACCTGAACCTCCCATAGACCCCATTTCAGAGTGTCAGTCATTTTGTATCAGTACCAGCAGCAGTAATAAACGCCTATTTTCAATTATAGCATAAAGGTTTTTACATTATAGGGACTGTAACACGTAAAAAATACATTTTATAAGGGACTCTTTTATAGTAGAGGCGTATGTATTTGAAAACAGTAATTAACACCAGAAAATTGTGCAGTGCATTCTTGTAGTTTTAGTAACTTGTTGGAAAATACCTGTCGTAAGACTTCTCTTTCCTCCCACATCATTCTCCAGGTCACCCCAATGCACCACGAATGGAATCACAAGAAGGTTTTAGCATCTCAAATTCTAATGAAAAGCCAACTGACTGGGAACATATCTATCACATTTGTACTACAACGTGAGATTATATTTCAACTTGAGATTGTTTGCAACAGCAATTCATAAGTACTGAATCTCCCAACTCCCCTCTCCCTTGAGTGCTTCATGAGGTTCTTTTCAATCACTCTTGAAATAACTGTACAAGTTACATGGGCCTTTCTGTGGGAACAATAGATGGAAGATTAAGTGTGGAGGTTGTTTTGTTGTTGTTGTTTCTTTTAAATCCCAAATTTTGCTTTTGCATATAATATCTTAAACCCTCCCTCACACCACTTCTACTTAATTCAGTTAAAATTCTGGGTGCTAGCAACTCTTAATTTCTTTCTTGATTAGATGGAGTACAAAACAAGGCTGAGGATTAAATCCTTCCCCCTCAATGTGGTGAATTTTACTCTTTTTAAGGAATTTGCAGAAAGTTAGTGAGAGAGGCAAGAAAGAACAAAACCCTGGGCATGTTGGGCCACCAGTCGTGCCACGGGCTGGCAGAGGAATCCTGCCTTCCACTACAAGCATGCCCATGGTGACTAACACCTTCACACCCTGCAGCCTGGGATCACACTCGTCCCATGGTTATGTCATTTATAAAGAATCTGGGGTTAATTTCAAAATTCAAATGTGAAATCCAGACAGGCGCATGCTCTGCAGGTCTACAAGGCAAAAAAGCAGCAATATGATCAAAGGTGAAAACATAAATATTGGCATTCACCCTGTTTAAGTCTGAGCTGAAGAGTTTACCTGTTCACTACCTTTTTTCAGAACACCGAGAGATGAATTATCCCACTGTTCCACCTAGCAGCAGAGCAATACAAAAGATATGTTTACACTGGTAGATAGTCAAGCTTCATTACTTTAGAACTAGTCTCTTGTACAGAGATGCAGTACCAGTAAATGCCCCCACAGCAAATTACCTTATTTATGTTCAATGCAAGCAATCTCCACTATCAGACATATGATGTCATGGATGACGTATGTCCAACTAATCCGCCCTAAGTGCAAGGCAAATTCCTCTCAGACCTCCTCCAGCTCCATCATGGGCACACTGTCTCGGAGTTCCACGGTAGGTTCATCAACTGACATGCTACCAAAACTGTCTCAGGAACCCCCAGCAGAGACTTGTAGAGGTTATTTATTACTGCAACTAGTCTAAAAATGGAAGCTTTTTATGAAATTAATTACATTTTACTCTCTTGCACCAGTGGAATGTACTGAAGTGCACTCAAGGTAGGGTGCAATTCAACAAATGTAATTACATTAATTAAAGATATTTAAATGTTAATCTGTAACAATGCTTTCCCCTTATTCCAGCAGGATTTATTTCCATTTCCTCAAGCCCTGGAGCCCCCCCAGACAATGCCACCACTGAAGGAGGCTGGAAGCAAAAGAATGTGACACTACTAAACCAGAGTACTTAGCTTGGAGCCCCTCTTCAGACCCATGATCATCCACATGCACCCATTGCTGGATAAGCTCAAGACACATTTGAAAGCCAGCCCAACATACCTACTGTGATTGTGCTAAACTATTCTGAATTAAGGCCTGTGATATTCACCTACTTCAATGCATAGGGTGTTTTGTTGTTTACAAAGCTGAGACAGATTAAACATCCTCTATCCCAACACCCTTCACCCCACTTTTTGCAAAGCAGCCCAAACCAGTTAAAAGATTATTTCTGTTCTCAAGGATATTGAGCCTTCCTGGGGCAATTTAGCTCCCCTAGTTTTAGGTGCTTATCTAAGGGTTGCACCAATCATCTCAGTCTCTCCTTCGCTCCCTTCCCTGACAATAGAAGTTGCCTTAAATAACTGTTCAGAGATAGAAGTTAAATGTCTTACTGAAGACAATTAGGGAAAATGAACCATATTTAACAGTGACCAGCAGCTGGCACTGAAGATCATTCATTTTGCATCGCAAAAACCCTCCAAAATTCCAAAGAAAATTGGTTTCAGGAGTTACTAAATTGGAAGTTACATCAAGGCTTAAAATTTACCTTATTTTGTATGTATATGCCTAATCTCTTCTTCATATTACTGGCATCCAAAAGCTTTCTCGGACAATTTGATGATTTAACTTACTTTTCATTTAAGCCTGATACCTGATGACTGTATTGTTTCTAGCCTGTATTCCTATTAAATTACATCACATTTTCTCTTTTTCCTTCCATTCCCCCGAAATGAAGAGTCTTTCTTCTAAGGAAAGCTTTTACATCCCAAGGTCTCCTGCTCTTCTCTATTTCTTCTCTATTTCTGTTTTTTGGGTTTTTTTTTTTTTTTTTGAGGTGGGATGACCAGAACTCGTGAACTCTCCACAGTATCTAAGACTGACCTGCAGCATCACAGGGATAATTCTCATTTTGTTCCCTATGCCTTCGAGTATTTCTTATTGTTCTACTTACTTTACTGAGCACCACTAGAAGAATTATCCACTGTACCTCTGATAGGGTGTTGGGCTTTTTTTAACCCCTCATCAAGAACAGGATTGTCTCCTTTCCCCCTCCACTCTATTTTGCCTTTGTTGACACTGAATTTCATTTGCCCATATTTCGAGTTCCATGTCAAAAGAGCTTCTGCAAGTTGTTTCAGGCAGCTTCGGGTTAGATTATTATAAATAATTTTGGTATCCTCTACGAGTTCTGTCATCTATTTAAGATCAAATCATTGATGCTCTGACAACAGCTCAGATGTTTTAAGTACTTCACCTCAACAGTAGCTGCTGTAGAACAGGGGTGCTAATCACTTTGTTTTCTATTTTTAACCACTTAGCAATTTGTGAAACGATTTTTCCTTTCATTCCCTGACAACTGTGGCTCTAACATATTTCTGTGAAATATAGCTTGTACCGTTATTTTCAAAGAGTTTTCCACAAGGGATCGGCTGGATCTATTCTATCCACAAAGTATCTTCCTTCAAACACTTCCACAGATTTACAACAAACAAATTCCCTCCCCTCCAGAGCATTATATTTCTGTGATTTCTACAGCAGCCAGACTTTGTGATAATCTCCCCACATGACCCCAGAAGCCCTTGCTAGACTGGTATATTATTGGTTTATTTAAGCAGACAGCTGACCAGGAGCAATTTCTTATTTTCCTTCTTTTAGAGCTCTTACACAAGCAGCATACAGCTCCTGTACCTGGCTGACAGAATGTTGGTTTTTTTTTTCTGGTGAAAAACCTTTTAGAAATGACATTTCAAACACAACCAGGCGACTACCAAAGAGACATGTCTGGTCCAGTGAAGGCAAGTCCCTACAATTCAGCTGCCTTGAAGATACCAACAGCGGTTTTAGCAAAGCTAATGATCTGTAGCCTAAAAAGAGCACAGGCATGAAAAAAAGAGGGAGCACAAGGCAAAAGAAGGTATGAGTCATATTATTGTAAAATAACTGCTATCTAAGCTTCTCTTTACTGTGGCACCTATTAACACGCGTGTCCTCAGCCCACTCAAACTGAAGGATATGGGCATAGGCACATGCTCTGCTATGAACCTACTGCATAAATTTGCTACCCTCAGTCCCTAGGATGGCATGCCCTCTGCACAGTATGTCGGTCTGCAGTTAACACCTCAGACAACTTCAGATGATACATCATTTCCAATACTGCAGGGACTTCCAGTACTGGGAATCCTGCATCACTTAACAAGGAGTGGAAGGGAAATGAGAACTCTCATTAACTCCAGTAAACATGGATGTACCCTGCATTTTAGGGTGGTGACAGCTGTATGTTAAGCCCATCATAAAATTATGAAGAAAGTGATTTGAGTAGGTTTTGAACACATTACAACTTGGCTTTGGTGAACAGTACTGTGGTTTGCACAGTAAACTGTAGTTGTGCCAGTCCCAAATACTTGCAGAGAAATGATTCAGACTCTCTTCCCATGAAAAAGAAACGTGATGTCAAATACACATGGAGCATCCCCTTTCCCCTCCTATACAGCTTGATTGTCACATTATTTTCCAGCAGATACATGCTTGTGAAATGTAGGAATTTAATTAAAAGCTAGAATTATTTATAGTGTGATTCTGAGGAACTGGGCTTCAAAAAAAACCAACCAAACAAAAAAATTAAACACAACAAAACCAAACAATGCAAGGTTTAGAATCACAGAAACATTCAGGTTGGAAAAGACCCTCAGGATCATCAAGTCCAACTGACAACTCTACTCTACAAGCTTCACCCCTAACCCAACTCCCCAAGCACCACATCCAAACGACCCTTTAAACACTTCCAGGGTTGGTGACTCAACCTGGGCAGCCCATTCCAATGCCTGACACTCTTTCCACGAAAAAAATTTTCCTAATGTCCAGTCTAGACCTACCCAGTTGCAGCTTGAGACCATTCCCTCTTGTTCTATCGTTAATTACCTGTGAGAGACAGCATTACCTGTGAGAGAGCACCAGCCTCTCTACAATGTCCTTTCAGGCAGTTGTAGACAGCAATAAGGTCTCCCCTCAGCCTCCTCTTTTTCAAACTAAACAGCCCTAGCCCCTTCAGTTGCTCCTCATAAGACTTATTCTCCAAGCCCTTTACCAGCTTTGTTGCTCTCTTCTACACTGGCTCCAACACCTCCACATTTCTCTTGCATTGAGGTGCCCAAAACTGAGCACAATACGCAAGGAGTGGTCTCACCAGAGCTGAGTACAAGGGGATAATCATCTCCCTACTCCCGTTGGACACAGCATTACTAATACAAGCCAAGGTGCCATTGGCTTTCTTGGCCACCTGGGAACACTGCTTGGTCACATTTAGTTAGTTGTCAATTAGAACCCCCAGGTCCCTTTCTGCCAGACAGCTTTCCAGCCACACTTCCCCAAGCCTGTAGCGTTGCTTGGGGTTGTTGTGACCCAAGCGCAGGACCTGGCATTTGGCCTCGTTGAAGCTCATCCTGTTAAGGTTGGCCATTGATCCAATCTTTCCAAGTCCCTCTGTAGAGCCTCCTTACCCTCATGCAGATCAACACTCCTACATAACTTGGTGTCATCTGCAAACTTACTGATGACACACTCTGTGTCTTCATCAAGATCATCAAGGAAGATGTTAAACAGAAGTGGTCAAAACATTGAGCCCTGTGGAACGCCACTTGTGACCGGCCACCAGCTGGATTTAACTCCATTGACCACTGCTCTCTGGGCCTGTTCACCCAGCCAGTGCTTTATCCAGCAGAGCTTTCATGGACTTCAGACAATGCTTAAGTGATGCAGCACTGCTTAGCTTACCTACCTCTGGATGGACAAATACATACGTTTGCAGCTTTCAGACACGTTACTTCATAAATACACTTGTCCAAGCATTGATCAACATCATGTCAGTGCTAAGAGGCCAGTAGTTCCAAGGCTGTATTGCCTACACAGTCTCTCTCAAAAACATAATTCAGGGAAGCAAATTTTTTTTTTTTTAAACAAAAGGTCCAACTTGTATATAGCTTTGCAATTCCTTGCAGTAAATTTAAACTCCCTCAACATAAAACTTAAATACTGTAGCTATAACCCTATATTTAGAATAACATTCAAAAATGCTAGGAAAATTGTTGTTGCACTCAGAGGTGGAGGGTTGTTAATTCTTCTATCTTGGGGCAGGGGGGGAAAACCCAAACAAACCCACAATAGAATAACCAGGTCTAAGAAGCTAAGTCTGTATCATGTAACACAAGAAAACTTTTAAAAAAGCTGTGTGAATTCTCCAAATTAATTTCTGCCAAGGACCCACTGGGACTGACTTCCACCATCAGGCTATGGAAAGCTTCATTAGGAAGGTGTTCTAACAATATCCCAGAAACAGCTGCAGAAGATGGGTTTTCTTCCTTGAACACAGCTTGCAACTTTTCACATGCAGAGATGAGAAGGAAAGACTCCTTTCTGTAAAAAGACTATCTGAAATTTTCTTTTTCAGCTTCATACAGACATAGGAGACAAAACAGATTACCTCATGAATGAACAAGCAAACTAGCTGTCAGTCAGACCATGCAGTCTCAGAACAAATAGAGGAAAATTACTGCAAAATACACAGTTTGACATGCTGACAGGAATCACTCTTGTCACGTTGTATCAATATACAATGACCTGCAGGCTACTTTGGGTGCTTTACTTCCCTAATTTTTTTTTTCTCTTATGACTGTAAATGCTGAATTAAATTTTACTTATGTCTCAAGTACAGGGTGGTTGGGTTTTTTTTAGTATGATTCATAATCAGCTGCTTTGAATTCTAATTTTTTTCCCCCATGACTTAAGTGAATGTGTCACTGTCACTTGGGAACAACCAACAAAAAGCATGAACAGAAGCATGTTCAGCACAGTGAGCAAGGCCAAACATTTTTGGATCTCTGTCTTCCAGCAATACTAGAATGATTTCAAAGTTTCTCCCCCAGACCTTGCTTTCTGCTGCAAACTTCTACCCCTCACTGAGAACTCAGAAGTGGCTGTGCCAATTCAGCCTTTCATTTTAATTAAATCTAAAAATCAGGAGTTATTTAACATTATTTTATACTGCTTACAGCCAGTAATTGGACTCCATGTGCCTCTTCCCTTTGCAGCCAAGGGCATACTTCTGGCAGGTTCCCATAGCTTTTGCTTACAAGCATCAAGTACACATATCCTGTGAGCCAATTGGGACACAGCTAACAGATGCTCAGAGAGGATGTTATGGGTGGTTTTTATAAGGGCTAGGCTGTCTTTGGCTGTTAGACCAGATTCCTCACTGAGGTGAGCCAGGAAAAACTAATACCTAAGTAGAAGCTCCTAAGCAAGGCAGTAACAACACAACTAATGCTCATGTCTCTTCCAGAGCTGTGATGAACTCAGCTCTAGTGCAGGGAAAAATTAGGTTACTGGAAAGGAACTCAGGTACTACAGGTCTCATTTGGATTACAAGCACCTTCAGCTCTGATCCCTTTCCAGCTCCATCACAGCACGGCCATTTCCATGGATCTTGCAACTAACGCCATGCAAAAAGACTCACTATATGTGCAGATATGTCCAGTCTTGATCACTTTATTACAGACCAGCAACACGACTAGAGTGCTCTAGCTACAGCAGTGTGAATAAGGTGAACAAGGGACACAGGGCTCAGCGCTGCCGTCACTGTGCAGCCCCGCTCCATGAGCAAACATACCAGACTGCCCACCAGCCCGGCTGGGCTCTATGGGTATGGCACATGGGGCTATGCCTGCAGCCCTGCCACCAAGTCAGTCATCTCAGTTCCCAGAAAAGTACCTTGAACTCTATTTTACCAGCTTTTAGTAAGTGGGCAGCAACTTTAGGAAGAAGTGGGTGGCACAGCAAAAGCCTGGGGAAGGATGTTGCTGCACCTTGCCAATCTTCCAGCGGCAAAGCTGGTTTGGGAGCTGCCTTCTTTGCTTTGCAACCACCCCTAATGCCTCCCTGCTGGCACAGAATGGCTACCACACCTTCCCCTTGTATCAGTTCAGCTGCTTGCCTAACAACAGGCAAGCTAGGTGTGTGTTCAAATGCGGAGTTTAGAAACAAAACCTTGAAAACAGCACTGTGTTCTTTATGAGAAATCCAAACAAATTGCCCACAGATCAAAACATCTTACAGGTCTGGCACAAAGAACCACTACACCAGAAGATGAATTAGTTCAGGGATGAAGCAGTACCCACTAGCTGCAGAGAACAAGGGAGAGAAGCACAACGAACTGGAGGCAGGACAGAAATCACGGACCTCCACCCTGCCCTAAAAAGAAAGGGGACTAATACTCAGCCTGACAGCTACTTTTGCATATGGAGAATGACTACAAGTGTATTAATCTCTGGGAGGGAACCCCCACCAGGTTGATACTTCACCTTAATGCATGTGTCCTGCCAGCAGTAAGCCCCCATTACCACGTGCAGTCTAATAGTATTTGAGCCATCCAGAAACCATGGGCTGCAAAGCAGTCCACACCCTAGCAGTGTGTAGCACCCTTTCAGGTTCACAAGTAGCAAACAAGGTGTGGTTTTGTTTTTCAGTTTTTAAGTGCTTCAATTGCTCTACCTTCTCAAGTTAATCTCAGTAACAGAAGCAGAGGAGGCAATGGGCACAAATAAAAACACAGTAGGTTGCCTCTGAACATCACAAGACAGTTTTTCACTGTGATGATGATTGAACACTGGCACACATTGCCCAGAAAAGATGCAGATGCTCCATTTTTGGGGATATTAAAAAATCTGTCTAGACATGGTCCTGGACAACTGGCTTTAGAAGGCCCTACTTGAGCAGGAGGATTGGATGAGTTGACCTCCAGAGGTCCCCTCCAAACCTCAACCATTCTGTGATTCTTTGCAATTTTGTGATTTCATAAAATAAATCCCATATCAGTCTCTCCCCTAGTGTTATCATCAATGATAGTTAGCACAAGTCAATACCTAGATTACGTTTCCCACGCACAGTAAGATCCCATGTGGAAAAACTAGCAGTGCACCATGCTAGTTCTGTAAGACTGTGCAAGACCAGCAGGACTAGGGCAGTAACTTTCAAACTGTAGCAGGTAACAGGTACCATGGAAAGTGACACAGGGGCCAGCAAAACAATAAGCAGCTTGCCACAGCAATACCTGGCCAGACAACTGTTTTAACCATGCAACAGCACAGCAAGTAAGTGGGAGATGACAACATGCACTGGTTCAAAAAGCTTGCAGTCTGATGGGATAGGAAGGTAAGCGAGGAAAAAAGAGCCGGCATCTTCTGCAGCATTGTAGCATATGCCCAGGGTTACAAAAACAAACTACCCAGCACAACACACATGGTGTTCCATCTTTTTTTTTTTTCCCCCTGAAACTTAATCCTTTTTTGAACCTCTACTGCTATTTTACCTAGAGGAATTTTAAAGGCAAAAAATGTTTTGCTTTAAGCATCATGTTACCAGGAAAGCAAATAGTGAGGATGTCCTTACTCAGCACTCACCCCCATGTATCCATTCCTATTAAAGAAAATCAAATGCAATGTCTAAAGACCTCCTTTTACCACTTCTGCAGAAGATCACACTTGCTTTGTCAGCTTGACAAGCCTGTGGACAGCTTGATTTAGTAAAAGAGCTAAATTGTCATATAGACACAGGTAAAGAGGTTGACGGATATCGAAACATACAGGAATATGTATTACAGGTTAGAATCAGCTTCCAAACACACCACATAAAACACTCGATGCCTGCCAGAGCATCTTGGAGCTAATCATTACAGAAGTCCTAGGTAACCCTTCCTTGCAAGAAGCTGAATTGCTGAGACCTGGCTTACAGCCAGCCACATACTTTGATCATTCTCCCAAAGCCAAGGGCATCAACACTAAATGCTGAACTTGGTCCACCAGAACAAGGAGCTTTGCCTGTGCTGAAAAAGGAAGATGTGTTAGGTGAGACCCATCACCCATCTCCCTGCCACTTCTAGCCATTTTTATCCACCAGCTTCATATTTGCAGCTTGCTCGTGCCTAAAGGCAGAGTAATCATCTGCCCTGAGCAGAAAAGAAAGCCGTGAAAGCTATAAACTTCCTAAACATCCCTCTTGCCAACACCTGTCATTTGCTTCTATGTTTCCTAGTTCCTCTGTTTTCATTTAAGGTATTATATGACTCAGATGAGGCCCCAACAGCTTCAAAAGAATTCCTGTGTCTGACTGCCTCAGCTTTATTAAAAGTAACTGAGCCATTGATCATCATCAGAAGACGTCGTCTTAGGAGAAAGATATCATTTGTAAACAAATGATCCTGTGAACACAAACACTCTGCCAAGCATGAATAACAGGGCAACAAGCCCATGGTGAGGAAAGTGGTCTCCCCCAGCAGATCATCTCAAGGACAACAAAGAGAGTCATACCTTTACAGGCAACCCAGCTAACAAGAATACACTCTTTCAAGGGCAAGTTGAGGGGGAAAAGTAATTTTATTTTGTTGTTGTCAAGTCTCTAAAGGCAATTTCATGTTGCTGTCTAAGGAGATGAGCAGGCAAGATTGCTCATTCCTAGTACAACCAATTCCCTACACTCAGAGAAGGTCGTTTTTTCTAGCTAAGTTTCCATATACACCCTTACATGATGCATTTCATGGCTGACCAAAGTGTGAAGGTTGGAGAATGGAATGACTGACTGCAGGCTAACACCTGTGAAAAATCAAACTATTTTCCTTCCCTTACCTCCAGCTAGGTACAAACAAGATCAGCGTGACTGGGATATGAAACTTGCTTCTACAGAAACAAATTAATGAAGATCAGCACCATGGATTAGAGGACATAGAGTAAAAGATGCTGTATTGAAGCAACTCATTTTTCAAAAGTAGCACACTAAATATCCATAAAAATAGGTGGGAAGAGTTTTGAAAAATAAATGCCTTCATATAAGAAGATCAATGTTTCATATTGGAAAATTTAATGGACAACTCCTGGCAAACATTTAACTAGAATATGGTTCAGGCTCAACAGCTGCTGCTGGGATGAAGTGGCTATTGTGCAATTCTGTTTTTTTGGAAGGGAAAGGATGCCAAAATCTGCACCAGATGCCCTGCAATCCTCTGCTGAGAGTATGTTTAGCATTCTGTTTAACACCACACAGATCATATGGAAGCCACCAAGAATCTACAGTGGTTTGTCAAACAGAAAGTAGTCATCTAACCAAGAACAGCCCCAGCAGAGTCGACATGGCTAAGATCCTTCTGGTTGGCATCCAGAATCCTCAGTACCTAGAAAGAATAACTTAGTAAGAGTGCCCCTGAGTCAGCTATGGGAAAGAGCCTGCCATTCCATGAAAATCATCTTTTAAAAACATCATTGTGCATGAAGGAGAAAAAATAAACAACCTCACTGCTGGGTGAATACATAATGTGACCCAAAACTTGTCCATTAGCCATCAAAAAGCCCAGCTGAGCTGATGCCTTAATGTAAAATTCAGCTTTCTTAAGTTCATACAGAGTATGCTTATTGGCAGCTTACTTGCTTTGGAGACTAAGAGCGTTCATCAGTGTGCAAAGGTGCTGAAGGAAAGAAATGGCAGCACTGCCAAGTGGTTCATCAAAAGGAATGCTGCAGCAGTCGACAAATTCAGGGCTCATCTAAACTCAAACAGCTTCTCTAGGCAGTCTACAGTTTCCTTTGAAGTATGTATCTACAAGCACATATGGTCCTGGAGCACATCCACACACATTCACCAGAAGGGAATGAGAGTGGGTGGAATACATAAGACTACCCCTAAGAAAGGGAAGAAGAAGAGAAAATAAAACTCCTGGCATAAACAAACAGCTGCTGTTTCTAGCCCTTCTGGTTGAACCCTTCCTCCATCCACTGTGCAAGATGCCTTGCTCAACTTTAAGAGACAACCGGCTAAATAAAAGTGCAAGAGCATACACTTTTATAACTCAGTTATGACCACTTACAACCATACTGTAAAGCTATTCACTGCTTAACACCAGCAAATGTGTTTGCTCAGTGTGTACCAAATGTAGCTTGATATTCTCCATGTAGCTTGCACATGCACACTCAAGCAAAAAAAACAATAAATAAGCCAGGTCTGGATTGGACCCAGTCCACAATAGCAAGGAAAAAAAAAATAAAAGAGTAATTATTGACAGTGGCTCGGAAAAGCTTAGAAAAGCTTAACAAAAAAGGGTTTTTCCATAATTACCATCCCTAACCTTCTACCCAAGCTCAGTGAGTGTATTACCTAAGTAAGCAGGAACTTTAGCCACTCCAAATGAAATTAACAACCTTTAAGGGATAACCCACCACCCACAGCCTTTTCAAAGCATTTTAGAACAAAAGCAAACAAGATGTGTCTGTCTTTCTATCAGGAAATGGTCTGTACCACACTTAGCTACTTAAAACAAAATACTTCCCCACTTCAGCAGGAGCAGTCCCTGAAGACAAAGCCTGCCCCTTATACATTACTCCCTCCCTCCCTAATACATTCCCAGGAGTAAATTAACCTTACATACTAATAATTAATAAAAACAAACTTCTCAAGAGCGATATATGCCATCTGCTGACATATCAGTACCTCACAGGGCAGTAGCTTCCACACCATCGGGGTACCTCTCTTGTTCTCATCCACCCAATCCAAGGAGCACCCTATGCCCCAAACCGGGAGCTTCCCTGATGGCCTCAGCACAGCTACCCACTAAGCTTGCAGACAAGAGCCAGCCCTTACATCTCTCCATCCCATCCATCTATCTGCAGAACAGAGATCGCTGATGCATTTCAAGTTTTGGTGCCTTATAAAATGCCTGTGGAGTTAACCTGCACGTCAATCAAGAGCTTTCAGCCTGACTTTGTAATTCAGGTATCTGGAGAACAAGATAAACTAGTTTAACTAATGCTGACTTAGTTTCATACCAGAAAGGAGCCAGACAGACACAAGAAGTTAAAATATATTTCTTAAGAGATGCTGCTCATCTGTTTTGAAATGGCAAGCATGAAATATTTGAGTCTGTATGGTAAAATTCTAGGTGAGGACCAAATGAAGCAAACCCAAGTAAACACCCTGACTTAAAATTGTGTTGAAAACCATTAATGTAAATACAGCACTATATTTACATGCCCTGTAATATAGTGCTCTATTCGGTGTCATAGACCAAGAAGAGAACAAGAAAAATCAAGAGGAGGATAAACAAGGCTGGCTGGCAATGATTGCTGTCTTTGAAATTTTAGTGGAACAGTTGGAGAAAGAAGCTGACTGTAGTCGAACTGAAAAATCACTGTGTGTAGCTAGATTACTCATCTACTGTTAAGCCAAATTAAAGTGTTCTTCCTACAAGCACGGCTGAAGATTTCAGAAAACCCATGAATAGGAAAGTTTAGGGAAAAAAACCACTACAAAACCAAAACGATTTTGTACTTAATGGACAGGAAAACAAAGGACAAATGAAACTTCATGTTGTTTGACAATTAGTACTACAGAGCATACAGTACATGATGGAGTCAAGAAGCTTGTAAACTACATTGAAGGGCTCACCTTATCACACCCTAGCTGCAACTAATCTTCCTCTCTCTGCAGATCTCCCTTTCAAGCTGTTACACAGTAGCAGAGGCAGGGGAAAAGAAAAAGAAAAAAATATTTTCAGCAACTGCAGATTAGTGTTACCAATACAAATTTGACTAGGAAATTCTCCTTGACTATTTTTGTCATCAGGTATCAAACTCATCTACAGGAAGCACAAAGAGTGAGTGCGCAAGGCACAGGCCTCTAAGCCAAGCATGCAGTGAGTACTTTTGTCCAATTTATTTTCCAGGAGCAATCACACCTTGGACAGAAGCCTATTTCTAACAATTTATTTTTCATGTCTGGACAAGGCAATATAAGTTTTACATAATTTAATCTCTTTGCTAATAGACTTAGGCATTATAGGTGAGATACATAAGCTCAACAATAAGGTTAAAATACCCAGAATACTTAAATCTGAGAAAAGCGTTTGCCGGCTTTAGTTCAGGACAAGTAGAAGCAATTTGCTAAAACGCTGCAGATGGGAACTGTGGTGACTGCAGCAAGACCCGCCAAGAAGTTACATTGGACTCCACACAACTACCTATAGAAGAGCAACTGCTCTAAGCAGGGCACAAAAATTGGCTACAAAACAACCCCACCAAAAAAAAAAAAAACCTAAGCAAACAACAACAACAAAAAAATCCTTAATTGCCACTGAAGTTCCTCCAAAAGGCCTAGAAGCACCTGGGCAACCCAACAGCTGACACTGGCTCCTTCAGTCAGCACTACCCTCAAATTACAGGGACGCTGGGGCAAAAACCTTCGAGGATCATTTTGCCCATCACGTGTCCCCAGCAAGTTTGTTTCATTTTGCTTTCAAGCTGCAGTTCAGTGAACAGGCTGCAATTTACCTCTTCACCTTCACCCACAAATTTGTTTGGATAAACAGGCCTCTCCTTTGTCCCAGGCTGCTACTACATTTACACATTGTATTGTAAATCAGCTGGTACAAAGCAAGGCAGGCCCTTAAATGAAGACACTACCATTTCTGTTCACAGCAAAATTAAACAAGTAAGAAGAGCGTCATTTATAACCCCAGTCTGGAAACAATTGGTTTTTCAAAAGGTGAGAGGTTTTAAAAAGTTTACTAAACAAATCTAGCCAGTTACAGAGTCTATACAGTCAGCTCACAAACAAGTTCAATGTTGTATAAACTGCCAAAGCAGTGCTGTTTCTGAAGAGAACTTTAAAACACTTTAAAGGCTTGCTTTTATTGCTGTTTCAGGGGCCCAAGAATTACTGGCAAGTGATTTAGCTTTTATTGAGTACACAAATAGAGAGGTATTACTCACAGAGGAAGGAAATTAACTATTCACTATACCTATTCTTGACAGGAGACCCAAATAGCATACAGGAGTTGTAGGATAAACATCAGTAAAAACTTCACAGTAATAATACTTGAGCACAGGAATAGACAGCTATGGAGTCTTCCCCATCACAGTCGGTAGATGATGTCAAGCAAACACCTATAATGAACGGCTTAACCACAGTTGATCCTGACTTATGAGAGAGGATGGACTGCATACATGGCCTCTTCAGATCCCTCTCCAAACTTGTATTCCACTATTTTAAATGTTCTTTTAAACAAATTGGGTTCGCTGAGACTTTGCCCATGAGTTGACAGCTCAGTATAGCCCATCAGAAGAGATCAAAAGGAATGCTTATTTTGACAGGTGTCCAGGTTTTCTAGAAAACAATCATCTCAGTCCCATAACTACATATGTACTCAGAATAAGAAAAAAAAAAAATAAAATTTGCGCTCACTGATCTAAAGGCCAGGAATAAATTGCATCTGATGCCCACAATCCAGAGGCCCTCTGATACAGTGCTATGGAGAAGCTTTGTCTCCATATACATAGAATGTCATTCTCTGCTGCAGACAGCAACTTCAAAAATTAATCCCAAGTCTCAAACCTAAGTTTTAATGGCAAAAACCACTTTTTATTCCTTTGATTAATGTAAGCTGCAGGGGACTAGAATCATGAATTTGGGCTTAAAAGATTTTGCCCTGATTACAAGAGGTATGTTAAGAGTCTTCCAGTACACCTCCATATATGTTACAAAGAAATTCCACACTTCAGTAGTTTTAGATTAACAAAACAAACAAACAAACCCCACACCAAACAAAACACGAGAGAGAGGGAATGCCCTCACCTAACATTTCATAAGTCAGGCCATCACTGTCCACACTGTAATTCTGATATAATCTGATGGTACACCTTCACCCTCAGAAGAGAAAGTGGAAAAGTGGGTTACAAGTTCCCACTTACTCTGGGCTGTCAGAGGCCAGAAAGCATCTCCGGAGCACGATAAAAGGAAGATTGACCTCTGCTTTGCGACCAACCCCAACAAGGCTGCAGAAAACCAACCCCAACAAAACTGCAGACGATTGCTTCTTCCCTCAGGCATTCACTGAGGGTAAGAGCCATGACTATGACTGCCAGAGCTGCTGTACCCTTGGCCACAAAAAAAAGAAAAGAAAAAAGAAAACCTGATATGATCATGAGTATAGCAACTTCCCCCTGAGACTCTTGAAGCAGATGGCTCCTGCAAGCATGAGAGCTGTCCAGTCCTCTGACAGGGAAGAAGGCAGAGAGGCACTGTCAGGCCTGCTGGGAGAACCAGGCACACCACAAAGCAAGCCTTCTCCCAAGCACTGCATGCATCCCTCCTAAGGCAGCACAGCAGGATGGCACAACGCCACCACCCCCCATTCTGTGCCCTGCCCCATGCTTCCAGCCCTGCCTCTTGCTAAACGATCCACCTTTTATCACATTTCTCTCCATCTTCAAACACATCATTGGCAGGTCAATCAGCACTGGCTTGCTTCCCTGGCCACCAAGCATCACTTGAGTGATGACCAGCACTTTGCCCTTTCTTCTGTCTCTCCTGAACTACCCTTCTATCAGCAGTGTTTCATCAACACTTCGGTTTCACCCCTTTCACCTGAAGATGCCACAAAACATGGAGAGAACACCTCACCAGACAAGTGATGCTCTCACCTGAAACTGGATCTGAGCTAACACAACTTGTATGAAAACAATGTTTAAGGGAGTGAAAAGAAGCCAACAACTCACAAGCATGTCAGGAGCTGGAAACCCTGTAATTTGCACCAAGATGAGAAATTACAGCTCACCTGTCCTAGATGGAGTACAAAGGAATTCAGAGTGACTTGTGCTCCCCCTTCCTCACCTCCTCTGCCCCCCCTGCTTTGCAAAATAACTAAAGCAAATACATATAACCATGTCCCTAACTTGTTGACATAATCTGCCACTTTGCTGCTGCTGCAGCCCTTGTGAGGGCCTAGGAACTGAGCTTAGGAAACCATACACAATCTGAAATCATCTCCTGAAATCTGGTGTGACATGAGTTTTCTCACAGATTAGTCTGAACCTGCACTGATAGACTGGAAGTGCCCCACCACCAAGATTTATTTCCTTGCTTGGAGATAATGCTACCAAAACATCTGTAAAAACAAATCCATGCACTTTAATATTAAGCCCTTGCACTAAGTGCCACTGCCAGATTAAAGGGACTGTAATTTATATTTTTAATATCCTCCCTCAGATTATTACCCATGAAAGAATCTATTCTTTGACTTAGGTACATGACATTTGCCTGTCCTATATTTTTGCCCCACATACACAACACTTAGCAAGGCCCACATGGCATTTTACTAAGCACTGCTCCAAAGGCAGCAGTGGTAGAGGTTGGAGGAACCTGCATATCACCTACATATCACCCACCCAACCAAGGCTGGGACAACACACACCCATGGCCACCCCAAACACATGGCAAAGGATGACTGGGAGGCAGACATCCCAGGGGGAAGTAACATGCTGCCATCCTGGTGTCAGCAACACCCCAACATCCCTCTGCTGAAGCAGCCCTCACTTGCAGACACTGGGTGCTCTTCTGGCAGCCACCTGGGCACTGCTGCTCACCACTAGTACAGAATGGGAATAGGTACTGAGGTTTTATTATGACGAGCAACTCACCTGGTTACTTCCCATTTTAGTAATTTCTGATTTTGACAAGGAGGGGCAAATTTGACCAAAAGGTTCTTAACAGGAAAATCATACTGAGTCCTGAACAAAGAAAAATGTGCTTGAAAGCTCTCAACTACTAAGTACCAATGTGGTGCACACAGACAAAAAGGAGCTGTAACAGGCTTTTCTATCCTACATATATTTGACCATGAGGTGACTAAAAAAACAGAATAAAACCATTTAGCTAAAAAAAAAAAACAAACCCTCACAATCAAAACAAATAAACAGTATCCCTCCAAAGACACGAAGATGTAACTTGGTGCCTTTTTTCTTCTTAAATAAAAGCAGGCAAGAAGAAAGCGTGGCTGCCCCTGGAAGTGCTGGAACTCCCAGTGGACAGGACAATAGGGACCCAGCCATTGTGATGTCACCATCTCAGCCTGTGCCTAACAAGTTCCTTCAACTACTCTGGGTCTTGGTTTCCACGTCTGCAGAGTGGGGATAATAACAGGTCTTTACATCACAGGGGTGTTACAAAGATCAATTAGTTAATGTCTGAAAAGCACTTTGAAGATATAGCAGGTGGTGAGTATTATTATGCAAATAACATGATTTAAGAAAATCACAAGTGCTGGATTAATACTAATCCCTTTGATACTTAAAAAGACACCATTTTTTCATATTTTAAAGCAGTGAGTTTATATTATAGCTTTGCATAGCTTCTGCAACAACAATTTTTAACCTTTTCTTTTCATATGGCTCAATACATAAAACTGCAGACATGTTCACAAAATCCAATCTCAACTCAAAGCTAGGAGTAGTGGAAGAAATTATGCATGTTGATGAACTGGATAACTAGATCCTATGCAGGAATATTTCTCAGAGGATAGAATGTCACAGGCCCAACTTACTGTAGCAAACATTGCAGAGTCTTTCAGTTTTAGAGCTTTTGTTTTGGAATCACACTAATTTCATGCATAGAGGCATTTGTAAAACAATACTGCTTTCACCTAATTATGCCATTTTATGTGATGAAAAGAGATGAGAGAGATAGATATGGTTCATTCACTTCTTCCAAGAATGTGTTTCTGAATTGTAACAAACAAAAAAATTTTTAAAATTTAAAAATAATCCAATGTCTCATTACCTCATTTGGTGGTTAACATAAGTTAAGAAGAGAGCTGCGGTGGGATCAGAACAAAGAACTTGAAGTGAGCAGAAACATCTAAAAGAGAGAGCACAGGCAAGATGCAGCCTCGCTTGTCTCCTGCCTCACCTTTGCCAGACTTCTCCGTGAAAGCAAAACATCCCACCCAGGGCCTAAAACCTCCCGGTGCTTCCAGGACTGCTAATGCCACATTCCCTTTCTGTGAAGGGGCCTGTTTCTTGTTTCCTGCACCATAAAATTTAGCACAAACCAGCTGGTGTGTTCAGTCTAGGAATCTGTACAATATTACTGCAGTTAAAAACAGATTAATATTAACTCCCCCTGGAATGCAGGCCTGAAATTGATATTAATGACACAAGATCAGATATTACTATTCTGTACAGCTGGTTCCTCAAGCTGTGCCGTAGCATCAAATCAAATCTTTTCTCAAGTCAATGTATAAAATACAAATAGAGAATGGCAGGTAGTATTGACATGGGAGGACAGAGAAGAAGCATTTTAAAACTTTAGAAGCTCTTAAGTTTGCAGCTATAGGCACCGGCACTTTTCCTACCACATCTCCAACAGCAGCTATATTAATAGCTATTCAATACAGTAAGAGGATCCAAGATTTACACACAGTTGTTGGGGCTTTTTTAATCTCCCAGTCAATATTAAAAGCATTTTGATGCTCTTCAGAAGGGAGGAATGATTTTGCACTCCAGGAACATCAAGGCATTTGCACTGCTCCCAAGGAACGCCAGCAGAGGATTTCCTTCACATGCTTCTGCTCATGATTGATGTGGTGATACTTTAAATGGACCCAGTTGCACAGATTTTCTTGTGTAAATAGTGTAATTTTAATGTGCTTGTTAGTTGAAATTATATAATCTATGCACGATACAGATCCAAACCACCATCTGAGTGTCACTTTTCATCAAGAAGGAAACTCTTGAGCATTTCTGAGCACAAATACCTTTAGACATATGATTTCTACTCCTGGATCTGCTGGGCCTGAGGAATAAATCCACAGTTTTGATCTCAGGCAAATAATAAGCACAGCCCCATCATTCACTTGGCTCTCCAGTAAAACAGTAGCCACTTGCTTTACTGAAAAAAAGATGTAATTATAGACTACTCCATTGAAGAGCAACACCTAAGTAGGAGGATGAAGCAGCATGATGCTTCTTCCATGTTCACAGGGAATCAAATCCCCCTTTCTAATCCAAAGGAGAAAGGGAATGTGGTTCAAGAGTATTCACCAGCCAACAGATGGATTGAGGTTTAGTATACTCCATCCCCACAAATTCAGTTAATTCATCTTTTCTGAATGTTTTGAGTTTGCACAACTGCTCACTTGAGGAAAGCAAAATCTTTTTTTGTAATCAGTTATTTGTTTTGAGGTACATGGGCCCACCTTACTTAAATAGGCTACAGATATTTATTGCTAAAATTACAAAATGCAAAAAATATTGTAAAACGTGCGGTGCAGCCTCATCACACCAAAGAGATAAAACCCAGCTGAGATGTCACCTAGGGTTTTTTTTAATCTCTCACTTCAGACAAGTCATATGAACAGCTGCAAGGATTGCTCACATTAGTGGACAGCCTTGCAGCACTCAGCAATCTGCTGCTAGGTTTCTCCAGATGAAAGGATGAAAAATAAATGTACTGTCCTCACTATAGTTAATATATATAGTCAAAAAAAAAAAAAAAGTTATTGTAACAGCAATAGAGAAGTTGGTGAGACACCATCTTCTGTCTGACCACACAGCAACAGAAAAGCCACTCAGAGAATAAAAAAAAATACATAAAAATTTGGATTCCTACCTGGTTTTCTGATCTTTGCACAAGGTAAGCAAGGAAGGTACAGTCTGTGCCACTGACTACTGCTGCCTTTTCTTCCCCAGAAGATGGGCAGAGTGGGAACAGCTATGTACTGAAGAGGTTACTCTCATGAGTTCAGCCACAAAGCTTCCAGACTGCTGATCTCTTGGCTTTGGTATGATCTGCATCGCATTTGTAATTGTATTTACCTGCATGGCTTTAACCTCATTAAGGATTCACAGGTAAAAAACAGATGCTCAATCAAATCTCATAAAGCAGTGTCTGCTTCATGAGGACTAAGCTAAGCAAAAGGCTACCTCAACTCAACCTCTCTCTTAGGCTTGTAAATAGGATATTCAAAATTTCATTCAGGGGAAAAAAAAAAAAAAAGTCAACCGAGGTGAGGTTTATTTAAACCAAAGAGCAAAAGAAGTTACTGTGTGGTTTACAATGTTTGATCTTGTGCTTTATTGAAGCACAACTGTTTAAAAATAAATTATTCCAGGAATATATCCTTCTTACCTTGTGGCTAATATATATATGACTAAAATACATTTACTTATATTGTAATGTTTCCTCTTCCTTCAGGTAAATATAGGAACTTAGCATTAAATCCGTTTTTAAGGAAAAACAAAAAAAAAAAAATCAGCTCATGTATTCTAGGGACTCTAAGCACAGATAAACTAGGACCTTGCAGATGAGTTTGCTGCTCTGAATTTGGCACAAGTACAACAGGAATATTGCAGAAGATGGATATATTACATTCTTTCACGTGTTTTCAGTTAAAAGTTTATGGTACTCAAGGAATTTCTACTTTCAGTAAATTTCAAAACCTTCACTTGGGAAACATGAAGTTTTTACATGATGGAGCATACTTTCCTTTAAATACACATTAATTTTACTATAAATCAGATTATACATAATACTACATATATATATATATGAAGTATTATAACAGAGATAATATATCTGAAAAGGAGTAGAGAGCACCCAATGCATATAGCTACTTGTATGAACTACCTAGAAACATGCAAATGAGAACTACTATGGCTTATGACAATACTTTGAGTTATGCCAAGGGAGTAAAATTGCTAATGAAGGGTCTTTGTGCCGCCACACATGTGAGCTTTGAATTGAAGTTGTGTTTGCGCTTATGGCCTCATTAGATCCTAACTCAGTTGCTGATTTTGATTCCTGCAAGCCTTGTACATGTGGGACCTGCCATCTCTCATTTGCAGGAGATCACATAAAGGTTATTCCTCTTTACAGCCACATCATTCTCTTGTAGCTGAGCCTCAGGGTCAATAACCCAGGCCTTAGGTCTAGTTTTCACAAATAACAAATTTTCCTAATGCTCAAATGGCAAAGGCTGTTCAATACCATGGCTGGAGCTAAAGTAAGTGTTAAATATTTCTCTGTCAACCTTTTAAAGTCATGTTTTCTAATGGTTGCCTACACTTGTCTGGTACTGCACCCTCCAGCTGCTGTGTACCTGCTATTCCAGCATCCAGATCCATGTTTTCCAAACCAAATACACAAATGTCATGGGAACATCTGCAAGTCCTTCTAATGTTTCTCCAAGAGCCTAACAGAGGTAAGAATCCTTATATTTATGGAAAGCCTGCATGAAAGGTGGATTTTTTTATGTGAAGAAAATTATCTATACTTCTTTTACTGCATCCTCGGTATTTTGATTTTCTTTCTCTGCTGCCAGCAATAAAACACCTTTACATTCAATATATGAATAGTTGATATGTTTTAAAGCCTCACATTTTAGCAGGTTTTCCTAAAGTTTCTTAAATATGAATGATCTGCACAATGGCTCCATACATTAAAACATAGCTTAGGCATATCAATCTCTTTCACTCCCTTTATTCATTACTTAAAGAGCTAGGAACCATCCTGGGATGCCTTGCAGCAGGAGGGAAGGTATATAACTAATTTCTTAACTGCTCTGTTTACTTTGCATACCTTGTGGGCAAAAGTTGGCAAGAAAAGATTCCAAGCTGTTTGCTTTGAAATTATCACCCCGTCTACAGGACTCAAGAGCAAAGCCATCTAAAATGAGGTAAGAGGGAAAAGGAAGTGACTGTGTGAATGGTTAACACTCCAGAGTGAGCTACCAGTGCAGGCTAGGTCATTAGCTGAGAAACCCAAGATACTGAGAAAGCTCCTGCACAAAGTGCGTATGGACATATTTAGAGCACCCACAAAGAATAAAGCCAATAGCTACTCTGATGCAAAAAGTCTGTATTCAGTTTAAAACCACCTCACATTATTATTAATGGAAGTGAAGCTACACAGGGGCACAATTACTACTGAAAGACAAGGTCAACACCCTAACTTTGTTCACAAAAGCCTCCTCTTCTCTGACTAGTAGGGCCACCCAGAAGGGGATGGGCAGGAAAAGAGAGCTACAGACGCAGGCAGGGATTGATAACACAAAGAATTTGGCAACAAAATTAGTTTAAGTGGGTCCTTTTTTGTTGTTGTTTTTGTTTGTCTGTTTTTTTGCCTTCCAGCTTCTCAATCCAACAATATGTGTTTGCAGGGCCACACTATGAAACACATCTGAGATACAGTGAAACTTTTTAACATTTTTTTTCAAAGCCATATAGCAAGCACATATAATGCAGTATAATGCCAGGTCAGCTTTCCTGTCCAGTTCACAGCAACACAAGCAAGCAGCTACTGGCCAGTGATGGCAGAAACTAGAGCAGAGATGCCACCAAAGACTTCATATCATTGAATGATAGTCTGTGCAAGCTGCTAACCCACTTGGAACAGAAGTGCTCCCACCTGTGCCAAGTCATCTCATGAGTACAAGAGAGCCTAATGTGAAAAGTGCTTTGTAGAAGGTTTACTCACGCCAGGAAATCTGGGGAAGCAGATCTGCTTTTGCTTAGGGACTTCTGAGGAGAGGACATAGAATAGCTTATAGAATTAGCAGATCCCCACCTTTCCTAGTCAAGAAGGAATGCTACAGCACTCACTTGACCGACTTACATATGACTAAAATACCACTAAATTTTATTTTTCATCTACAGATTCCTTGAAATTCCCCCAAAAGAGGCAATGTCAAAATATATAAATGATAATAAAAACAATTAACAGAGAAATTACATTACTTGATAAAGGCAGAAACAAAACCAGCATGTATAAAGTCCCCAGTCAAGAAACCTACAGGACCCCACTGTGTACAGTGTATTGTATAGGTGGCACTCTGGGCTCTAAACCTACAATCAAAGAAGCCCAGACTTCTAGTATTGCAGTAAATAAATTTGTTTCATTTGACCACAGCCACTGAACTATTAGCAAGGTGTAGGAGCACCTCAGTTTGGGACAGAACAAATCAGCAAACAGTGTGGCCATGCCAAGTTACTGTCTACAAAAGGTTCAAGCCAAAAAGAAAGTCTGGGAGAGGGAGGGAATCAAGTACCTATCCTTCTTTTCCCAACAAGCTGAGTAATAACGCATTAGAATTCTTCATTGCTCCTTCATTCAAAAGCTCCTAACTTCCAAGGCTGCTAAACCCTCTTCTGATATCAGAGTTCCTATTCAAGTGCAATTCAAGTAGATTAATTATGCCACAGACAACAGAAAACACAGTGTGCCTCTTCAAATTATCAGTAGGAGAAAATACCATGAAGAGGTTAGTTTTAAGGATGCTGTTTACATTAACTGACTTATTTTACAGGCCTCAGGATCAAAATGAAAAGATAATAACTAATTGCTACAACTGGGAAAAGTAAATTGGAAGTCTTTACCAAGTACACCTGTACACAATAATTTGAACAGAGGCAGTGTAAGCAAAACAGATTGCAGAAGTGCAATTAGAGAAGTGGAAAGTGTTACTGTGAGCAATTGAGATACTATGTTTTGATAACTAAGCTGCCTTGGAGATGATTCACACGCAGAACTTGCTTAATGTCATTTTACACTACAGGTCCAGGAGGTATAAAAATCACTACTAAATCAGACAGTATCCAGGACAATGAAAAAGTAAACACATTTTCATGCCAGATTATTGCATGAAACTTGAGGTCACAATATTTCAACTTGGGCCCAAAGCACAGAAACTTCACGCAGTCATCTCTTGTCTCAATGCACCAAGCCAACCACACTGCAGTGCTTTACAAGACGACCTCCTCCTTCTCAAGTAACACACCATGCTGGAAGAAGAAAAGGAGGTTGGAAAAAAAAAAAGAAAACACCTTGGTTCAAATGAGTTCTCAACGCACCTGAGGAGCACGACCACTGCTAGTGGAAGGGAATTCTTGAGGCTCAAGCTTCTGTGCAAATAGCTTCCAGAATGAAGTGTCTTTTGATGTGTACTTGCTCCTGCTGAGAAAGACACAGAAAAAGGATTCAGAAAACACATAAGACAAGGTACTGGACAACGTGCACAAAGAGAAATAGCTTGCTCAGTGGGTTATGGGTATCCCAACTGAGGAATAATTTTGGAGCTAGTATCTCAAGACATCCCAGAAAATAATTGTGTAATTACAAGAGAGGGAAAAGTAAAGAAGGTGAAATCTATTGATTTCCCACTGAATACAGCAATTGAAGACTTAAAGATGTGTCATAACAGTCAGCAAATATCAACAAGATTTTTAAAATTAAATATCATCATATATAGGCCAAAAAAAAGTTGTAATTACTGAGTAACATCATCATGCAACTGCATTGCTCCTTTTGCAGTTTGCAATGACTAGAATTGTGCTCTGTTACCTACTACTGTTTGACTAGCTACCTGGAAATAAGGATGCCCTTGGTCATAAAATTAACAGACTACATTGTTTAGTAGCATGATAAATAAAAGCAGAAAGGAAATCACAGAGAGTTACACCAATTATTTGCCAAGCTGGCCTTGTTCCAACCAAAACAGTCTAAGATACCTAAACGCAGATATACACACCCCTTTACAAGGAATGCAGGTAAGCTTTGCAAATCAGACCACCATGACCTTAAGATGAAAGAAAACCAAAAGATATGTGGAGGTCATCACAGCCTCACAACTAAGTGTTCGAATCAGAGCTTCAGTTTCTATTAAAGGGCTAATGTGTGTCTCAGTTTTAGAGTGGACAGAAGCTCTTTTACCCCTCCCCAAAGGAGTAAAAGAAAAATGCTCAGCACAGGATTGGAAAGAACTGCAAATTTAAACGAAAATACTATTCATAACTATATACAACAATACAAAAACATACAAAATACACAAATTCATATTCAGCCTTGGCCCAGTTCTCTCCAACCTGGGCTTTACCAAAACTTCATTAGGCCAACATCATGCAAAACCTCCCCTGCAACCAGGCCAAAACCCCAAGCCTCAATGCCCACCCCTCCATGCCTCCCTACCCAGACCCGAACAATGCAGTAAAAATTAGCCAGGCTGCAAAAGGCCAAAAGCCTCAACTCCCCCATAAATACCAAACAAGAGATAGCAGTCTGCTCTGGGAGCAGGAGAGAGTGAAAAGGGGCAGAACAGACAGAAATGTCTGTTTACAAAAGGGGAGATACAGGCATGATAGGATGAAATAATAAAAGAGTACACTTTATGGTGTCCACCTCCCTGCCCCTCTCTGGTACTTGGAGGACTTTCAATTCCATGGTTAAGACATTCAGTCTTAAATCCACAACAATGTTGCTCATGGATGCAAAGGCATCAGAATGAATGGAAATACTGAATGAGGTATGCAAACAAAGACTGACACTGAAATGCTGTGCCCAGTTCCATGGATGGTGCTCAAAAAAAGATGTTGAAAATTAGAGAACATGCAGAGCAGAGCCACAGAAGCAATTAGCATCTAGATGGTAAAAAAAGCATTATGTATAATCATATTTAAAGATTCAGTCCTTCTGATAACCCACAGACAACTGACAGCTTAGTCGATCATCTTTAAGGAGAAAAAGATTATCAGCAATAAAAAATGCTTTAATACAGCCACAAGATAACTTAAAAGGGACCAACAGATGCAAGTCAAAAGCATAGAAGGCTCCTGTTAGAAACAAATAGGAGCAACATTTGTAAAGATGGATCATCTTGTTTTCAGTATTTTCAGGATAAGATATGCTTTGGCTCAAGCATTTGTTAGGCCCATGAGCAATAGCTGAGTGAGATGGCCAAACAACTTCAGGACTTGAAAGCTGCTCTGACCCTAAAGTCTGAGCAACAGTCTCTGGAAGAAAAAAAAAAAAATAAAAAGGGCACCAACAAAACCCCCAAACAAACTATAAACACAACCCCACACCAAAAAAAATCTAAAACCCTCAAACAAGACTAAACACCCAAAGGGCCATGGGTATTGCCCTGCATTTTCATTAACGCTACCAAACACTGAATTAAATGCACAATGGACTGTGAAATGCTTGCAGATCTTCCCCCAGCTAAATGTCAAATGAAGAAGCCATCTGTTAATAAACATAAACATCATCTCTCTGGAGTTTTATCCAGTGTTCTAATAAGTAAACTCATACCACCATTTAGTGCTACAGGATGGCCAGGGTAAGTGAAGCTTTTTCTGTGTCTACATCTCAACAGCCTGGGTGGGCAGGAGACATCGCCTGGAGCACATAGCAGATACATATTCCCAGTCACAAAGCCAGCCTTGCGGTTATTGACTCTTGAAAAACTTCTACAATGTACTCAAAGACTGAGCAAAAGCCTTTCAAACAAAACAACATCCATTTTGCATGATTGGGACAAAAAAAGAAATATCCCCAAAGAAACCCATTTCTGTTGCTTTTCTAGGTTTGTAACTTACACCAATAAGGGTGATGTGCACACATCACAATTCCAACTAGAGTTTACATCAGGCAATTTATGAAGGAAAAAAGGTACAGATGCTGCTGATGTGGATCTAAACTGCATAGAAAAACCTTTTAGTTTAACTCACTAATTCCACAAGACTGGAAATAGAAAAGGTTAAATTAATGTTTTCATTGCATTTCAACAGGCTCAACATCAAGTTTATACTCATTCGTCTCACACTGATTAAGTGAACACAGCATATAAGTATAATACACACTGTGGTCATATATCCTTAACCTGGACAAATTAACAGTCTTCTGATGTATTTAAGAGAGAACCTGCATATTTTGGACTTCCAATTGTAATGAGCATAACCAGAGAAAGGCCTACCTATTACAAGCTGAAGCCAGCCACAGCCTCGTACTATTAACCATTCCAAGTGCCATGGATCTTCAGGAAAGAAGCCTTTATTTGCAGTGTATGCCTAGGCTAAGTTCAATCAAAAAGTTATTAAATTGTTCTGATTCAGGACAGAAGACCTCACCTTGTATTTCAGTTGCACCCTTCTTACCAAATCAATGTACTTTATTTTTGATGCCCTCTTTCTTCCTACTATTTTCCCACTGAGCAATCACTGATTAAAGAACAAGTCCTTTATAAATTCTATCCCTAGTGATGCAATCAGGAATATAAAAGCTAGATCTTCCTTATATACAACTCTTACTACATCTGTCAGAAAGAGTCTTTATCTCTTCTTAAACTATCTACAAGTTAAACAAGAGCCCTATGGGAAAAGATTCAAGGAATTAACTCCTGATATTCTTACTTATTTAAAACTCAGCCAATTAGTACAAACAGAAGGTTAAGCCTGAGTTGTGAGAAATCTTGATTTTGGGGGAGAGGAGGAAGGGAAAAAAAAATAAAAGGAGGGGAAAGAAAAAAGAAAGGGGGTGGGGTAGGAAAGAAAGAAGACACACGTGCTACATTTAAAAAAAAAAAAAAAAAAGTTACTGTCAATTCTGTACATTCACTGCAATTTACCAAAATCACAGAATGGCTTGGGTTGGAAAGGACCTTAAAGATCATCTAATTTTAATCTCTGCTGTGGCATCCACAAGCTCTCTGTGCAACCTGTTCCAGTGTTTCACCACTCTCATGGTGAAGAAATCCTTCCTTACACCTTATCTAAGTCTACCTTCTTTCAGTTTAAAGTCCTACCCCATGCCTTGTCCCTTTTAAACAGTTCCTCCTCAGCTTTCTTGTAGGCTCCCTATGGGTACTGCAAAGCTGATAATAAGGCCTCCCCAGAGCTTTCTCTTGTCCAAACAACTCCAGCTCTCTCAGCCTATCCTCACAAGGGAGGCAGTCCAGCCCTATGATCATCTTTGTGGCCCTCTTCTGGACCCATTCTAACAATTCCATGTCCTTCTTACGCCAAGGGCCACAAGGATGGACACAGTACTTCAGGTGGGTTCTCACAACAGCAGAGAAGAGGGGGAGAGTCACCTCCTTTGAGTCACCCTCCTTTTGATGAGCCCAGAATACGATAGATTTTCTGGACTGCAAACATATATTGGTGCACCACGTTGAGTTTCTTGTCAACCAACACTCTCAAGTTCTCCACAGGCCTGCTCTGAATCCATTCTCTGCTCCACCTGTATTTGTGCTGAGGACTGCCCCAATTCAGTTGCAGGACCTTGCACCTGGCATTGCTGAAATTCATGAGGGTTTCAGAGGGCCCCATCTCAAGCTTGTCAAGGTCCCTCTGGAGGGCATCCCTTTCCTCCAGGACTGCATGACACAGCTTGGTGTTCTGCATAAATTTGCTGACAACACACTAAATCCCACTGTCTGTGATGCAAATAAAGATGTTAAACAGCATCAGGCCCAGTATCAATCCATGAAGAATCCCACTTGTTACTGGCCTCCATTTGGACATCAAGCCATTGACTGCAATTCTTTTGAGTGTGATCATCTGGCCAATTCCTTATCCACCAAGTGGTCCATCTACCAAATCCATGCCTCTCCAACTAAGAAACAAGGACATTGTGCAGGACACTGTCAAATGCTTTGCACAAGTCCAGGTAGATGATGTCAGCTGCTCTTCCTTTATCCACCAACGCAGTAACCACATTGTAGAAGGCTACCAAATTTGTAAGGCATGATTTAGCCCTTGGGTTGCTGACTGTCACCAATCACTTTCTTATTTTTCCATATGGTTTAGAATAGTTTCCAGGAGGCTCTGCACCATGATCTTTTCAGGCACAGAGGTGAGACTGACTGCCTTCACTTTCTTCAATTATGGATGCTACTTAACAATAAAAGCAAGTGAAACACTGGAAATAAGGTTTCAATTAGATAACTTTTTGAAGAAGACATACATAGATTGAATAAACTACTAATTTCATGTGTTTCCAGGAACTGCTAAGCTGTTTGCTCTACGGCAGGCAAGAAAGCATGTCAAAAAAGGAACACAGAAAGGCAGAAACTTGGAAGCTAACCACAAAGTCGGAATCAAGGACAGAAGCACCTCAGAAAGCACCGATCTGACTCTGTCAACAATGAGTGCCAAGGCTACTGAGCCCAGGAGGCTGGGTGCAGAGCTAATCATCAATCCACGCTGGCTCCCAGAAGCCAAATTCCAAAGAGAAACTGAGTGTCACCGTGAGCATGTGGCTAGTTACCACAACTCTGCTGACACATTCTTGGGGACAAACACTGCCCCATGTTATGGCAGTCTCAGGCTGAGCAGTTGACCAGGGACTGATCATCAAGTTGGTTTTGAGAGTTTTTTTTTTCAATAATCATTAACAATCATCAACAGAAACTTTTGGATACTATGTCAACCCTCAACCATCCGAAATGGGAAATTTGAGAGATCCAAAAGCTATGTACTTCCACAGGAAAAAAAAAATAAATACTTGACTTCAACAAGATAACTGAATTACTATCCGCCTAAAGAAAGTCCCAGCATCACAAGGTCCCCTCAACAGCTCTCCAGTCTGCCCCACTGCTCTAAAGCTTAGGCAAGCGCATGCACCCTCCCTTCTTCATACATCCTCTGGAGCCTCCAGGGGCAAGGACTCCACATCCTCCATCCTCTTTTTGGAGCCAGATCTGACAGTTTAATAGACAGCTAGAGAGTTTTTTTACCACTGGGGCACTGATGGTTAGATAAATGGCTATCTTCAAGTCCTTGTTTCCACTTGGTCTGCATAAGTTTTGACAGAGCAAAGAGCAGGAGGTTAAATCACTTACCATCCAAACACTGGGGTTAAAAAAGCAAAACAAAAAACCCCAAAAACCAACCAACCAAACAAAACCCCTTACTCAGGCTGTGCTGTATTTTTCTTAACAAGAAGTAACAGAAAAATGTCAAGTCCAAGCTAGCCTCATACTTAAAAAAAAGTCCTAAAGTAATGCTCCTCTAATTCTAGTTACCTGGCTTTATTATACCTAATAATGATTTTATTTTTTAAGAATTATTTTAATGGTAGCCACTTAAATAGAGGAGGACCCATACACACATTATAAACTGAGCTTCACAATTTCCTGTGGTAGATGAGAAAACCTGTGGAAAAAGCCAAAATAAATACGCCCTACTGAGTTAAACTAAAAGACAAAGGTGAAGAAGTAGGAGGAACACCACGCTGGGGTTGTTTGTTTACTTAATTCCATCTTAATTATTTAGACTCTTATCTCACTAACAGCTGTGCAGGTGCTAACTTCACTTGAAGAAGGACCTACAGTTTTTGTTTGCATAAATCAAGTACATTTAATCAAGTGCACATTAGCTCATCAACACTGATCTGATGAGGAATTGCACAACTGACAATGCCAAGCTATTTTAGTGAATATTCATTATATCTCTGTCGAACAGTCTGACTTCAAGAGCGAGAACAAAATGACAGTAAAAGAACGGTAGCAATTACTTTACTAGAAGTTAGTGTTGCCATTAACTGTTTGCTGGCAACTTTAGTTGCCTTAATTTTGCAACTGTAATTCAATATTCAGAATGTGACACTGGTGTCACAGATACCTTCATTCATTGTTTCACAGAATCACTGTGGTTGGAAAAGACCTTTAAAATCATTATGTCCCATTAGCAAAGTGTACAAAAAGCTCCAAATCACAACCATTACAGAAATACAAAATGCTTAGTATCACACCTCCATAAAAATAAATAAACGTGCAAACCACTTTTTCAAAAGCAAGATAGAATCCAAGTCTGTTAGCCACAAGTCACTGAAATTTTTTTGTTGTTAATAGGCCTTCAAAATATAGTTTGTTCTTAGGGTGCTTCTGCATGCAAGGCAAATAGTTCCCAATTTTGTAAAGATATATAAAGCCTTTATCCCATTTCCAACATCATCTATAGGAAAATTCAGGCAGAAGAATGCTGTGCCCTCACTGAGGATATTTGGCTAAAAGAAAAAACCCTTTGTTCACTTGCTGATACCCAGCATGGATGAGTGAGAGGAAAAGGAGGGTTGATTTGATGCACTTCTGAAACCCAGAACCCCACATACAGTGACCACCCAACCACGAAGGCCCCATAATCACCAGTTCTTGTACACAGCTGCCTCCTCATGACTGTTGCCCACAGAGATATGGTATGAGGTAGTTTGCTGGAGTCACATTTGCCATTTCAGAAGAACCTAATTGCTTATGGGCTCTGGTTCACAACTGCAGCTCAGTTTAGCTGACTCCAGCTCTTGCCTTGTCATTCTGCTAGGACAGAGATGGAGAGGAGGCTCATGCTACCTGACTTCACAGCATTACACACTAACATGAGCAGCCATGAAATGCAGTTTACATTCGTATGCCTGGCTATAAACTCTGGCAGTTTCGAAATCCACTGGAAAATACTGATGAATGGTAGAGTAACTTCTGAGAAAGGGATGAGGTGAACAGCTGCATGCTTTAAGTCACGGAGCACAACAGTCACAAGTGTATTTATTGTGCTATCCTTTGCACATTGTCAACAATCCAGGAGCATCAAATAAGTATGATTATCAACACTGTTGTAACTGACTACCACAAGTATCCAAAGCTTCAAGGACATGTTTGGGGGGCTTATTTTACCACAAAACACAGCATCACATTTTGGTGTGTTGACCCCAGCTTCTTAAAGTTATGTCACATTTAAAAATCTTTTTGTATGAGAAGCCACCATTCAAACTCCTTTCCCAAGCACCGCCACTTTGTGTATTGGTTTAAGTAACATATTCTATTTCATGTACAAACAGCCTAGGTTCCCACCAGGGCTTGAGACCCACAAGTACTCAAAGCAAGGAGAAGCTGCCACACAAGGCTTGGAAGTAGACTTCGTCCCTTTTGTTTTAGCTGGAAGCATGCTCTGTTCTGACTTTTCCATCACAGGCGGCAGTCCTTGTACCCAAGCATGCCAGATCCATCTCACAACCCAAGAGTCAGGCTGGTCATTAAGCACCATCCCAAAATGCTTATGGAATCTCACTCTCTTGCTCACAGCAAGCGGGTCGCCCAGCTGATTTGCCTACAGCATGGTACACAGCCTTTTTCCTGTGAGGCCACTTACACATTTCAAGCCTTGGAAAACAAACCAAACCAACAAACAAAAACAGGAAAAAAAAGAAAAAAAAGAGAGAGACTTTTTCAGCCCGGCTTTGGGGTTGACATCTTCAGGAAAAGACCTGCAAAGCAAGCCAAAGCCAATCCTAGGTACATACCAGCAGCTTATTAGTTACCAACCCTTGCTTCCTTCTAGATTCCATTGTAATGAGAACATAAACAGTGAAATAAGTGTATATTTCCCTGAATGAATCACCTATTCAGAGTTCCCTCTGGTGTTCAATAAGCTAACCATCACATTCAAGGTAACATTGTTAGTTACAAAAGCATCAAGTTCCCTCACAATCAAGTTATCATTCGATGATGAGCCCAGTAATAGGAACAGGACCCTAGTGTTGTAATTCACAGACAACAAAGGCAATGCTATTTTGCCTGAGATTTAAGAGACTCAATAAACTTACACAACAGAGGGAGTGTATTCACTGGAGTGTCTGATTAACCCAGAAGGGATCCAAATCGTTACTGACCCCTTCTGCCTCTGGGTATCACCCAGACTGACGCAGTCTCGGAGAAGGCACACTCCCAAGTCACAGGTACAGCCCAGCTACACAAGCAAGGCAGAAGTCTTCTGCAGCTCCCAAATAACTATGCCTTGACTCACAAGCCTTTCCATCCTCGCACTTTCATTCGCTTGCATGAAACACGAGTAAAGCGCAGTGTATCTAATTATCTCTTTGGAAAAGTTTAACGCTGCCTCTGCAAAGGGGCAGAACGCATTTACAGGAAAACCCAAACGAGCTCCCGGCCGGCGGTCTGAAGGCGGAGCGCAGGGCCGGCGCCGGGCCAGGGCGAGCCGCGACAGCGGGGCTGCTGGCCCCAGCAGCGGCAAGAGGATTGCGAAACTCCTGGGAAGAGTAACCAGCGCCCGCCGAGCAGAGCTGAGCTCCGGCGGCAAAGAACAGAGAGCTCCGCCGGGCACCGGCTCTCCTCGGCTGCCGGGCGGGAGGAGCCGCCGCCCCACGCCTCCCCTCGGCCCTACACAACAGCTTGGGAAAGGGCTCAAAGTCCAGAGTTGCCGCCTGGGAGCCCCTTAACCAAAACCATCTGGGACGCGGGTAACGCGTCGGCAGCCCCCTCCGCCCCGGCCCCCACCGCCCTGCCCCGCGGGCCGCAGCCGAGAGAGAGGGAAGTTGCTATGTCCGCGATTCAGCCGCTCCCGAGCCGGAGGCAAACGAGAGGCAACCTTGCCGCGAAATCCGCTCCCCCCCAGCCCCATCCCGAGGCGCGCAGGAGTGGGGGCTGTTTTACCTTCAACAGGTGCAGGCGCCGGCAGTAGGGAGCCCCGCGGGCTCGGACCGTCCGAGTTGCCCGAGCGGGAGCTGCGGCGCCCAGGAGCCGGAGACGGGCGGCGGCCGGCTGGTCAGAGGCGCTACGGCAGCCCCCGGCGGCCGCCCATGCTCCCGGAGGGCCCCGCCGCCGCCACAGCAGCCGGAGTCAGCGCGAAGGAGGCAGCGGCTGCGGCCACCTCCGAGAAGAAGGAGGAGAGCAGCGGGGAGCGAGGGAGGGAAAAGCAGAAAGAGAGAAACCGCCTCGAAAGAAATTAATCATCACATCACGGTCGCGATCCGCCGCCGTGCCCCGACAGCCCGAACCTACGCCGGGGAACCGGGGAAAAGCTGCGAGGAGAGGACACACCTGTAGGCGCAGCACATATCCGCTGTAAGCACAATGCGAGACAGGAAACTGAAAAAAACAGCCCAGGGAAGGAGAGAGGCTCCCGTTCATTCGTTCGTCCCTCCCTCCCTCTCTCTCTCCCTCCCCCCGTCCTCCTTCTTCTCCTCCTCTCTCCACCTCTCTCCACCCCCTGTCCCCGGTCAGGATCTGCTTGCCGCGCTGTCTCATTCAGGGAGATTTAAGCGGAGGGCCGGGAGAAGGCAGGCGCTGCACTTTCTCTCCCGTTTCCTTTCCCTATCTCCTCTTTGTTTTGCCCGCCAGCCAGGCGGAGCGGGGCCTCCTGGGGAGCCCCGAGTTGGGGGTGCGCCCGGCACCGCTGGGGACAGAATTCGGGCCAGGGCCGGCGAATCCCCAACCGCCTGTAGGCGCTCCGCGGCGGGGAGTGCAGCCCCGCGGCCTTCGGGAGTGAACAGCGAGGAACGGCAGCAAGGGGGACTGCCAGGGCAACCTCTGCTGAGCCTCCGCAGAGCGTTCCAGGGCAGAGGGCACCACGGCGAAGGGTCGCCTTGCTATTCCTTGGGGTACCTGGCGTATTCTGGTGGTGGTTTGGGAACGTTCCTGAATGCGTAGGGAACACTGTAATTTCCACCCCTCATCCTCTGAGCAGAGACTCCTGGGCTCCCACAGGCTGCCACTTGCACACTGTTCTGTTGTTGTGTGGCCACAACAGGTCAATAGCAGCATTTCTAGTGAACTTGAAGAACACCAGGATTTATCCCTTTCAGGTAAACTTTCTGTAAGTGCTCCACTAAAAAGCCCATGAGCAAATGTATTGTTTTCTCCCAGAAACACCAACGGGAGTGAATGCAAAGCCCATTTCCCACCTGTGCATAAGCACGTCATACTTGCTTTAGCATCACGATCCTCTCCACATTCAGATGTCAAATTTGTCTCAACTGTAAGTAATGTAGGGATAATCTATTGAAAGAACTAGAAGGATGGTTCAGGTAAACTTTGGACAAGTTGTTTAGATTTTTGTAAGTAGTTTTCCATCAGTCAAATGTAGAGCAGCAATGTTGCAAGGAGTAGTTAATTAACACTGGCATTTAGAGTACAGCTTCATTAAATGCTGTACTGGGCTTTGCTCTGAAACAACAGGAGAGAGCTGGTCTGAAAGCCATGCTTCTCAAATGGCACTCTGGAAGTTGCTGAAAAATTAACATTACATCTCAGAACAGTAACAAATACCAAATAAAAACATCTCAAAAATCTATGCAAGCAGAAAAGGTAAGAGGCAGTTGGATGAGACGTTAAAACTGGCTTTCACGCTTTGATTGTGCTAAGTGATACTGAGTCTTAGCAATAGTTTGGGAGCATTCAAATATAACATAGTGTTTTGTGATTTTCTTCCCTTTGGGGCTGTGCTCAAGTGGCACACTGTCCTGGCTGGGTTTCACCAGTCTGGCCCAGTGGTTTTTTTTTGCTAACATCCACCAGGAGGCCCTTAACCTTGTTTGTTTGCCACCTTCCTGTTTTTCACCTGACTAGTCTGAGTCACTGTAAGATGAGAAAGAATGGTTCTGGCACAGTTGTGGGGCATTTCAGAAGATCTGGATCCCCCCTCTGTACTGTGCTTGGTGGAATAGAGAAAGGAAATCTGAAGAGGTGGAAGATGGGACTTGCCTTGGAAAACTGTACAAGTCCTCAGAGGAATCCAGGACAGAGAAATTCACAGGCTGCTAATGGGCTTGGTAAGACTTCGCTTTCCAGGCTGCTTTTTCATTGTCTGGGCTTCTGGCCAGGTTGTGCCCAAACTTCTGGCAGAATGCCCTGGAATTACCGGCCAGGCAGTTCTCCCTGTGCTCTGGCCCGTGAATCCCTGCCTCCCAGCACACTCTGCTCCAGGGACTTTTGCTGGGGGCTTTGCCACTTGCTCCCCAACCTTGCCTGTTCCAAACCTGGTGATCTCCTTGCCCTAGTGAAGCCGGGGAAGCCCCAGGTGTGAGCACACACCTGCTCCATGGTAGTCAGGGCTGTGCTGTACTTCTGCTGTTTCATGGTGGCTGCCCCCAGGCTAAATCTAAGCCTCCCAGACACCACTCAGTGGCCTATAGCTAGGACAGTTTCCTCCAGCTCCTCATAGCAGCCTTTTTTTCTTTTTCTTTTCTTAAAAAAAAAAAAAAAACTCACACACAAAAAAACCCACAAAAAACCCAACAACAACGAAACCACACACACACAAAAGACCGCCAGTGGACACACACCACACAGAGTCAGAGCAATGGTGACAGTTTAATTCAAAAGAAGAGCTGGTGAAATGCAGCCAAGCTGAATCCTCATCCAGTCCATACAATTACCTGCTGTGTATTTGACCTTGCTGAGTGTGACAGGGATTATAAAGGCAAACTAGAACTCAGAGTGGTCACACAGCATCCCATCCCAGGACAGCTGTCTTCTCTGCAAAACCTCCTTAAGCTGCTGTTCTGCCAGGCACATGTGGATGTAGTAAAGCAGCAGCACAGCATATTGGCCCGTGCTTCAGCCAGCTGGGGCACAAATGTGTGCTTCAGCACTTTTGTTACCAAGTCAGTGCTGAATTCAGGACTCAGACAGCTTGCAAGGGTGCAAAGTGTTCACAAGATGGTGTTCTGCCTCCCATCAATCTGCCCTTGTCTTGAAACCGGTACATCATCCTTCACGCCCGTGGAGAAGTATGTGATACAGGGAGAAATCTTCCCAGTGAACCCAGATAAACAGTTGCACATCAAAAACTGCTATTATCAGCTGAAGGATTATTCCCCTCCCTTATCACCACACACACAAACAAATAAACAAATGAACAAACAAACAAACAAAAAAGAGGTCACGTCAAATCCTAAATGAAGAAATGCTTAGAAAAGAGCAGCTAGTAAAGAACTGAGTGCTTAACAGCTTCCCAGACTGTTGGGGATCTTCACTGCTGGTGTGCACTTGCACATGCACAGCGTGTGGCTCACAGGGAGGAAAGCTTTGCCCTCTCCAGTGTGAGCACACAAATAGATAACGGGACAGGACTGTATGTGAATCGGACTCTAGTCCGAATTTCAATTTTCTATTTATTTCCTCAATCTGCACTCCCTCTGTCTCTCCTCACCATGTTGCTGTGTTGTCACCTGTTCATTGTTACACATGTATTTTTCTCTGCCTGTTATTATCTTTTACACTGGATGCAATGTCTGTGCCTCTCTCCTGATTCACTTCCTAGTGCTGTCAATTCTCAGCTTTATCTGAGGCACAGCAATATGCAGTGTCCTACCACCAAGACCATTGAGGCCTGTGAAAAAAAGAGCTGAACTTCCAGCTGTCATTATTAAAAACACCTTGTTCCAGGAGCAACAGGACTAATGAATCCAGGTTTCCTGTGGCTTCATCTCTGACTCATTCATTGCTATAACCTCATGTCTTGCTTCTCTTTTGTGTCCAGTGTGGTATCTCTTCTCATTGCAGGAGGCTGCAGCCACAGTTGCTGGTCCAGAGTGGCACACGTGCTGCCTGCACAGCATGGCTACCTGCGCTGCCAGGACAACTGGCTGCTGCCAGCCACAGCCCTCCCTGCATCTCTCTCTGTGGGAAAACTAATTTTAGTCTCCAGTCACTGATGCTCACAAACCCCTAGGAACTTAATTATCTTTGAGTCTTCTACCTCTTTAATTCATTTGTTTGCAACTAGACAATGTGTTCTGACATTTTTATGAGTGGCTGATGGGCAGGACAGCAGCCATATGATAGATTGTCAGGCTTTAGGAAGGAAGGTTGCTGCCCTCATGGAGGTCATGGCGATAACCTGAGAGCAACCCGAACAGCTAAAAAAGAACCTCAAATGCTTTAAAATTATTAAAATTCCACTTTATGTGCAGAGAAAATTTCAACTGTCCTGTGTTCCCACTTGTCTGAGCAACCTTTTGTACATCCTGTCTGAAGATGGCCTGTGTCTCAGCTCTATTCTGAAGGGGGAAGAGGGGGAAGAAAGGGGAAAGGATCTGGCTTACAGGTAGTTGAAATTCACTGGGCCCTAACACTGCTGCTACCACCATCCTTTGTAGGAAATTTATATCAATAACAGGAATGGAAAAAGCAGAAGAAGAAAGACACTACCTGAATGGTTTTAGTCTCTTGGTTAAGATGTCCCCAAGAGCTGTACAAGACTTTTTCACCCTCCATCTGATGTCTTTGGTTCTGATGATGTTAAAGGTCTTTAAGGTCTTTTCTAACCTAAACGATTCTGTAATTCTGTGACAGGGCACCTCATCATCTTCTGCTAGGGACTGAAATGACCCAAATATACATATTTATATTTTTACAGTCCATAAATCACCCTGGGATCTACTTTTTCTGGATGAAAAGTGCCAGATAAATCTGAGGTGTTATTATTAGATTTGTGAAATGTCACTGTGCATATCCTGACTTTTATGCCCTTTGCACCAAGCTCACATGGCAGATCAATTTGTATATGTTTGGGTTTTGGTTGATGGATTTCTCAGTGCCCATTTTCCAACAATCTAGAAAATAAATGTTTTAGGGTAAAGTAACCTAAAGTTAATTCCCTTAATTTTTTTCCTTTGTTGCTGGAAAATATTTGAACCATTAGAGCAGGTACTTTTGGTATTTTCTAACTAACCACCACTTGAGACATTTGTTTACCCCTGTGCAAAATGTTACCCATTCAGAAGTTTGCTTTTGTTTAGTTTAGCAGGCATTTTGCATATACTTTGCTACAGATATAAATTGCTGCACAAAGGTACAAAATAGAAAACCAGCAGGCCCTGGATACTATTTCCATGTGGAATCCACAGAAAGCCTTATATGGATGTGTGCAGTGTCTATATGCATATGTATCACTGTTACAAGTAGCAGTCCTCCCAGTCAAGACTTGACATTCTGACATTGCCCTGGTTGTACTGTACTCTGTGTGAGCCCAGTTAAGAGATCCTTGGCTAATGAAGAGGTTCATGCAGACAGTGCTTGTGGTTTTTAAAGCTACCTTGATTTTTTTCTGAGGAATTTTTTTTTTTTTTAAATAAAAATATGATAAGAAATCTCAGCAGAAGTTTAGTATTATTTCAAAATGTAGCTAAGATGAAAACTAATGTCAAATATTGACAACTAATATTTGTCCAACCAACATTTCCAACTCTAATTAAGTCAGCTGCCTACCTAAGTTCCAAAACCATTGCTCTGCAATCATAAAGTAACCATTCATTTTAACCACAGCCAATATACTTGCACTTGATGATATTGCTAATTCTGCAATTGCTTGGAGAACTAGCTGTTGGAATTAGTTGACTGCCAGCCATGCTGCTATAAATTCTTATAAATACTTACATTGTAGAAAAAAAATATGTCATAGAATCTCATTATCTACTAATATTTGAACTAGTTTTATTATGGAGAGGTAGGTCGTGGGAAGGAAATTATGAGTAAGAGTGCATGATTACAGTGTTCTGTTCAGAAGTGGAAAATCAGATTTGACTATTTTATGCTGGAAATAATGCATCTTTTTACATCAATAACTTCAGATAGTGTATAATTAATATTTTCTGAATATATGTTGCAGAAATTTTGTGTTTATACTATTCACGTGTGTCTGGAATAGAGTAGTTAAACATACAGCTAAAATAGTAGGAGTTTAATATGATACAACACAGAGAAGCATTCATCATTTAGACCAATTAGAATTCATCAATGGCACACCAGTTAAGATTAAAAAAAATATTAACTACCAACACAGAGGCTACATTTTACCTTTTTATTCACAGGAGGATTTCTAAGACAATACAGGTATTTTAAATGAGTAGCTAAGCTTCCATCATGTGATGGCAACTAATCAATAAATCATGTGTCATTGTTGTGGCTCAGCATGTCAAATACTTACATTTCTGTGTCCATATTTGCAGGGTTTAGGCCATTTTTTTGTTGTACATTCCTAGTTCATTAGCCCTGATTTCAACAGTGGCTATTTTCCCATTGATGAAATTGGTAGAAAAATCATGTTATGTTTCTGCCACAGGGAGGAGATGGGATAGGGTAATCAATGGGAAAGTTGTGTTATTTAACACTGTTTGCCACTCCATGTGGCAAACGTGCTTTTTATGAGCAACATGAGAAATAGATAACATCCTGCTAGACACACTGGACGTTTTGATGCTCATGGGGGATCATAAAAGGATGAATGTTTTCAGAAGCAGCTTTTGTTGTGCATAAATCATGAGGCTTGTACTGAGACCTGGGATATCCAACTAAAATTATTTTGGTTAGCTAACAGCACAAAGATGGACTGATAGAGTTTTGATTATACTGCCCCTCTCTGTTACTTTTGCTTTCCAGAACTCTAGCACAGTCTTAATCTGCCATATGAAAGCTGCTGCCCTGCATGTGTAGGTGAAATAGCCAGTCAGTAGACATCCAGATCTCTGGTTTAAGAACAATGGCATATAGCTGAAAATGCATTAACCTTTGTTATGGTCTCCCATTGCCATTAATCACATTTTGAGTGCCTTTGCCATTCTGTCAGAGCACCTAAAGAAATTTTCTTGATGAAGGCAGTTCACTTGAACCCAGGCCAGAATAAAGCAGTGTTTGTCCTCAGAGAGAGATGCTACAAATAAGTGGCCTAAATGCAGTTGTTGTCTCTTGTCTGCAGTAAACAACCCTCATTCATCAGGATTTTACAAAATCTCAATGTCATCTACACATCAGCCTCAAAAATGCCTTTTTAAAATGTTATAGTTTATTAGAAGATTGTCTTCTTCTGGACAATGACTCAGGATGTAATAACCTCCATGTTTATCACAGGCATGTTGGGTAACTGGAACTTATGAAATCTGAAGTGAATTGTGACAGTTTGTATGGGTTTCTGTGAGTACAATATGCAGATGCTCGATTTTCCTGTGGCTCTGGTTTATGTATGTATGTATGTGTGTGTGTGTGTGTATATATATATGCATCAAATCTGTTCTTATAGTCCTTCCCTCAGTACAGCGTAAGAAAGCCCAAGTCTTCATTTCTGGAGTGATTAATAGTCGAGGCTGCAGCTATATTTCATTCTAATAATACTTGCAGAAACTGTGCTCCTCTGAGACAAGGCAGAATACAAAGCCCAGCATAAAAATTGTGAGAGCTGAAAAAATTTCAGTCACATCAAATCACCTACAGAACTGTCTTGCGTGATGGCTCAGGCAAATCAGGAATTTGATCATTTAAAAATAGTTCTGAAAGCTTCTTTCCTTCAAGAAAACTTTCACAGTGTAAATACACTTCAATTCAGATTTGTCTTAAAAGAGAAAAGGTTGTGATACCCAGCCACAGCCAGGGCATTGCCTCTTCTTCCTAAGGCTTGTCACACAGAGGCACTGTTTGGTACAGAAGTCCAGTATCAGCAGCTCTCTGCAAAATGTGGTCTTTCTGCTAGGACCACGTTTATTGTGCAAAGTCATTATTATATTTCACAGACCCAGAGGGCTGCAAAAGGACCTCTGAGGTATCTAGTACATGCCCCTGATGTGGGGCATTATCATCTACACGTACATGTGATGGTGGAGGTCTGAGCATTTTGTACGCCAGTTATCTACTGCTTAACTGTTGCTGTAATCCTAATATCCCATCTGAATCATCTGTGCTGCAGATGAAATACTGTATGCTAACATGGATGCTGTAAGCAGGTAGGTTGCTCTTGCCTCTTCACAAAAACTCTTTATGTATTTCAAAACTGTGATTATACCTGCTCTCTTATCTAACAGCTTGAAGCCTGAGTAGGGGGGATTGATCTAGAGAACTATTAAAGCAGCAGCTGCAGCTTGTAGCTGGCAACTCCCATCTCCCAAATCTCCACTCTATTTCTGTTACCTTTGGTGCCTCTCCCAAGCAGTACTCTCAGCATGGTGCTACATGGAAGTGAACAAATGAATACTGAGAGTAGCAAATGATGATTAATGACCATCTTGTCCGTCTCTTACACTGTCCTTCCTCTCCCACCATGTCCTTGATAATTAATTTCTTCAGGAGGAGTTTCACATTACGGCTATGCTGGTCTAAGGTTCTCTTCCATGATTGATGTTCCCCATCCCCTTCCCTACTTCTGGTCTTGTAATTCCCAGAATCTCTTGGTACAGCTCTGGTACATATCTGATCCCATAATGAGCCTCTTTTGGGAGCCAACCATCAGAAAGCAACAAGAAAAGGTGATACATTTTTTTCTACTTCCAGAGTGCCTGATGTTATTGCTCACAGAGCAGGTTTACCACAAGGTCAGGATGGTGTCAACAGTATCCCACAGGTCGGAATGTGGTGAGTGAGTGGGATATGGAGGTAGCAGACCACTAGACCAACCACCAGGTCAGCCTCAACCTCCTTTTTTCCTATTAGAAATTAAAAGAAGTAATGGGAAATAATCACCAGGTGCACTACTTGTGTTTTCTCTTCTGAAATCTGTGTTTTTAACAGTACCTGAGCATCAGCTCCTACATTCCTGTGAAGTTGCAGCTGTCTATGCTTGAAGTAGGTGGGAGGCTTAAGAATGAGTATGTTACAAAAAGGCAATGTAAATTTAATCCTTCTTTGATCTTCTATTTTTCTGTAAGATTTCACCCCCAGGCCAGTCCCAGGGCAGAAGTCAATAATGCAGGAGGAACATTCATATAGTAATCTTTCTGCATACCAGCCAGAACAGAGTGTAAGAGTGCTGTGTGTGTGAACTCCTTCTGCCATCCGCCTCTCCTGCCACCATCACTTACAGAAGGACAGAGGCAGCAGGGGGGTCAGCAGAAGCCAGAAATCATGCAACATGAGAAACGGCTGGAGAATTGCAGCTGACAAGCAGGGAACTTGTGAGTGGCAAATTTTAAAGCCTCATTTCAGTTTTCCTTGTTAGGATGCTGTTAGGCTTCCTACAACAATGACAAGCCTGATATTATCTAAGCAATATTATATGACTGAGAACTGAACGAAGCTCTATCTGACATTGAAATCTCTCCCAAATGTTTTACTTCTGATATTCAGGAAATTTTGTTCTGCACTTTGACCAGAAGAAAAAAAATAATCATTCTAATAATATAAAGAAAAACAACCAAATACTTGGCAAATACACTATTTTAATTGTAAATGCGTTAACTATTTGGAAATATTGATGTTTTCTGGCAAGCACAGTGCACACATGTATGTTATTAGACACCCAGCACGTTAGATTTGTGATAAATATAATTCTTAAAATAGATTTGCTCCATGTTTAGAACTTTGGTCTTCTTTATTCAATAAATCTCCAAAACTGTAGCAGATGGAGAGGTGAAAAACATTTTTGACCTCAGAATGGAGTTGTTTGATGGAATCTTAGCAGGCAGGCAACTTCTCTGTGTTAATAATATCATATTCAAAATAGTTACTACTCTGGAACACAGCACTGGATTACAGGCTTATTGTTAAGTATTGCTACAGAGGAAATTTAAATCTATTTTTGTAAGGAAGGGTGAAAAAGAAAAATAACTTCAGGTTCTGCATCTGCGCCCAAATACTTTCTCATTTTTTGTGGTTTGATATACATTCTTATTTTTATGATATTTTTCTAAAGAAATAAGGCTTTTGCAGTGGTGTTTTGGATTTTTGCCTGTTCCCCATAGCAGATTTGGAACCATGAGTTTATTTCAGTTTTCATGTCTATCAAAGTCCTAAAAATTTTGTAGAGATAGGAATAGAGGTAGAATTGGTGTCTTCCTAAAGGAAAAATGTGGTTTCATTGAGATTGGTAAATATCAAGGGATTGAAACAGGAGGGAGATTTAGGTATGTTTTGGGCATGGGAAGGTGGTTGCTGTCTGCCATGGGTATAGCCAGTTGAAACTACTGATGTGTATTTGCTGCCATGCTGACATCATGCCAGCTTTAAAATGAAAGTGCTGTTTGGAGCAAAGCATCACAGGGCTTGTAATTCGGATTGTAAAATGAGAGACTTCCTGTTTCCAGTTTTGGGGTGTTGGACTTCTCCTGTGGGCTGGCTGTGGGCTTGGGGATGTCAGGGAGTCACTTTATTGCTGGCTTCTGCTTCTGCTTTTTCTGTGCTTTTGTGCAAAACAGGCTAAGGTAATTGTACATTGTGTTATTTTCATTACACTCTTTATTTCAACCCAAGGCTCTATGTGTTACCTTCCCTCCCAGTCTTTGTGTTGGGGGCTTGCTTGTGAGAACAGACTGTTAAACTAGCACACTGTCACAGTTTTAGATACTGAAAAAAGATCCATAGGATCAGCTACAAAGCTGACTGATTTTGACAATTTTAATGTCTTTCTGTGTGATATAACCCTATAAGCGGAAGAGTGACTGCTGCGTGCATTACACAATGAAGGAGATATTTTGCTTAATTTTCAGTAGCCTCGAGTATTATTCACAACAGGAACAGCTTGCAATCAAAATTTTTTTCCCTTGGAATGTGTGCGAGTTCTTGTGAGAACTTCTGCAGGTTTAGTCTCTTGGGGACACTGGTAGAGGAGTGGACTCAGGTCTTGATCTCACCAATATTCGCAGTCTGTTGTTAACTCTGTGCACATTGATAGCCCAAATGGGAGTATTTTTGTAGGTCTAAAATGAAGCACATATGTAAATGTTGGCAGGGTCAGTTCCCATGAGCTCTGTGTTTCTATCATCTAACAGAGCAGCTCCCTTAACTCAGGTGAGATTGAGGTGGGTGCCTTACGGAAGGTTTAATTCTCCCTGACAGCTCATGTTAGCAGCTACATTTCCACGCTGTTTTCACATAGTGCTTTGCTAGGTTCTAAACACCTTTAAACTAGTGTATGCCTGCAATTACATATGAAAGCAACATCCATTGTTCTTCCAAAATATGCTGCAGAAGTCCAAGAGAGAAAGCTAAATTAAACATCTTTTTACATGTGAAGAACTAACAGTTAATTTCAGCAGCTTCTTCTGTCACACTTCTGTGGCCAGGAAAAGGCAGTTCTTTCTTTCATCCTAGAAAAGTGCCCCCTAATGTTACGCTGAGGCAGAGTGTGGAGAGTGAAGAAATAATTAACGTTTCTTCTCTTTTCGTCATTTTGTTCCACTCGAAGGCTGTTAGCAGCCAATGAAAGCACTTGTGCTTCTGTTGGCTGCCCTCTTTGTGTGTTAGGCAGAGGGAAATGACAGCCTGCTGTAAAGGAAGGGCCCTTTTCACCAGGAATCATTGAAATTCCCTTATCTTGGCTCTGAACAAGCAAGCAAGGAAACAACAGCAGGAGACAGTGCAGTGTGTTGGCAATGGAGAGGAACAGCCATGGAACAATTGATGTGAAAGCCTTCAGCTGAAATCAGTATGTGGCCCAGGCAGCCAGCCGCCTGGCTACCTGTAGCTGCAGTGAAATATTTACACCTTGGACAAAGTAAGACAAGTGCTGAAAAAAATCATAAGAGTATCATCAGACTGTGTTTGTTAACAACACAGTGCTTTATCTTCAATGTTGCACACAACCAATATATTCAGCAAGAGCAGTAAAACAAAAAAAGAGCATTCATTATCATCCAGTCACTATCTTACAAAACAGATCTGAAGTGATAAGAAGAAGATGCACTTGAAGCCTTGGGAAGGAAGATTTTTAGCGTACACTTTGAAATGGTGCAACAACATCTTGAACTACTTAGTACCACCTTGTCCTTTCTGTTTCACCAGGCAAGAATTGCCCACAGGGTTTGGAGGGTGTTTCACTCTCCTCTCTTATCACTTTGGTATCTGCCCATTAGGAGCTAAAATGAAATCAGTTCACTTTATAGACAGACCTGATTACTCTTGGATTGTATTTATAATTTTCAATCTTTAGCAGAAACCATCTGAACACAGTATTTTATGTGAACACCCTCACTTAGTGTGCACCTGGCCTCTGTGTCCATGCAAAGCTGGTCTGGAACTGTGCTTATTTTGAATGCAAGACATGATGCCTTCCCCACATTCAGAGAGGGTGGCTATTCAATGGCCAATGGATCAGTCCCTCTCTCCCAGGTTGAATTTAAGTCACTGTCAGCAGCAAAAGAAATCTATAGCCAGTCCTCCAAGACTTCAAGATTCTAGTTAATTTCTGACCAGCTACAGAAATTGTACACAGAGCCAGATATTCCTACATGATCTCACGCAATAATACATAGATTAGAAGACAAAATCAATGCCAGAAAGAGAAGTCAGTTCATGGAGAGCTCTGCTAACATAAAACAATATAGTGAAGTTGTTAGTTGTCTGAATGTTGTCATTCAATGAATAAAAAACCTTTTCAAAGTGATCTTGTCATTCACAGACTGGAGTCACTTCAATGTGGATGCACAAGTACCACTCCCAAAAAATACTGTCAATCTTTTAATTAAGGGCTTGGGGTTTTGTTTTTGTGTTGGTTTGTTTTTTTTTTTTTTTTCCCAAAGAAAGCATTGCACAATGGCAGCAAGAGAAAAAAAATCTGCAAACTCCAACAATAAAGTCTCATTTCTATTAGATGTATTGTGAATCTTTAGATTTCGTTTGTTTTTTTGGATGTTTTTCAGAGTGCTTCTAGTGCTGCTTGCTTCTGTAGGGTCTTTGTAATTTTAGACTGTTTGAAATGACTCTGAATAAACCTTTGGATGTGTTTTGGTGTTTCCTAAAGAAAATCTATTCATTATAAACACCAGTAGCTCCAGTAAAAACAGAACCTATGCACTAGTACCAATGTACTTCCTTGTCCTTCTGTTATGTTTGTTTTAATGTGTGAGAGATTATTTGTTCACCTAGGATTTTGTGATAACAGTCTGATAAATAGAAAAAAGTAATGATTAACGTATGTTGTTATTGAACTATCAAAGCTTCAAGTACTACAAAATTACAATATTGTGGATCAAAATACTAAGAAATGAGGATATTTAAAAAACTAAATCAAAACAAAAGAACAAACCAAGCAACAACAACAACAACAAAAAATTAACAAACAAAATCCCATAATAAAATAGTCTTTGAATGTACACACTTCAGTCCAATTTGTACCCAACAGTAATGTGGCCATGCAAAGAGCTCAAAAGCCTAAAATGCAAGTCCAAGCTGTGCTGCAGATTCCTGTGCTGCCTTACATCACCATTAGCAACTACATTTTTAAAACAGTTGCTGCTGTGCAATGTTTCTGTCTTTGTATGGCCTAATGAGAAAACAGCAGTTAAACCAGGACTGCACCAGGGACCTTGGTGCTTCAGCTGTTTGGCTGCAATGGGCCAAGTAAGGCACCCAGCCTGTTGGAAATGAAATGCAGTCTCCCTTTGCTGCACATGTTTATGATGACAGGAGCTCTATATGTACAATATGGCTGAGTTTACATGAGTGTGGTAACTGTAACATCTTACATTTCCTTCCAACTGTAGCTAACTATCCCAACAATTATTACTGTGTTGCTAATACAAAAATTGGACTATAGACATTTAAAACTCTTCTTCAGGATTTTTTGGTTTATAGATGTGATTTCACAAACACACACCAAAAAAATCTGCTGTTGGTTTGAATATTAGCTGTAACCTGCAGTATTTTATGTTCCAAGAGTATCATCGCTTTGTAGGCCAGGAGAAAAAATTCCAATAGTTGGATTTGCAGCTATTGATTTTAAACAGCATGACAGCAGGACCATGACATTTCTGTTCTTAAATTGCACTGCAGCCCATACAGAGATTAAGGGCCCAATTGATGTGCCTAAACAGGCAGAACTCTTGAACTATCAGCATTCAGCTTTACTTTGTTTTTCAGACAGAACTAAAGATCTTGGCAATTCAGAACAGATGCATGCACTTCCTCTTCTATATTCTTGCACAGTGTCATATGGGTGGAGGGTGCAGCTCAGATGGCACTAGGTGGGAGACGCTCTGTGACCTGCTCAGGGCCACTGTGGTAAGAAAGGGTCGATGGTGCAGGCTGCCAGACCAGGTTCAGGAGGAGAATGGCTGCTAGTATGAGAAAACACTTTAGGAAAAGTGCTTAGGACCAAACACACACACAAAAAAACAAACCACCAAAGTGTAAAAAAAAAAAAAATCAAAGCATCAACTTCCTAGCAGGATTGTTGCCAGTCTGCTCATGGAACCATCTTAGATGTGCTACTGAAGTGTAAAGGTGTTGAACTGAAATGCCACTTCTCTGTGGGTGCCTGCTCTCCTGTAGTGTGACAGCAATTATTCCTGGATGCCCTTTTTTTCTTGGTGGTGGCAAACTGCCTTTGTGCAAAAGGGAAGCCAAGGTGCTCTGCAAATAATGCTCTCAATACTTTGGAAAATTATAGAAAATTAATTAGTCTTGGTTCTGCTAGGGTTCAGTCAAGGCTGTCACAGCAAGGAAGGATGGAAATATTGTTGACTCACTTCTCTTCAGTCATTGTCTTTCTCTGTTCTATATTTACATGGGCTGCTGGACTTTCACCATTGTGTACTGCCATAATGGCTTTTTCCCTGGAAACATGGAAGATCCAATACCTACTTGACTATAAACTGGACCAAAATCACACCAAAATCTGGAGGTGTGATATGGTGCATGATATTTAATATGAATGTTCTAGTTTTAGTAAATATCCAGAGAGAAAGAGAAGACATATTCTAAATTGGAATGTAAATGAAACAATAATGAGGCGAGGAAAATAACCTTTTTCTCAAGTAAGAAGTAAGGGGCAAGAAAACTGGAGAAAATGTCTATGGACAGCAGTGCAAAAGACAAAGACTGCAGCATGTGCAGATAGTGTCTGTCTTACAATATCTACTGGTACAAAGACCCCGTTTTTTCCAATTTAATTTGAGCCTGCTGAATAACTTTAATCTAGACATTTGCATTCTGTGGCTTCGGTGTTTTTGACCTACCACTTAGAATCACTGAAACTGGATTTGTGAGTGAACAAAGGTCCCAAACAGGCAGTTAAACAGCACATGATTGCAGCTCCAGTTGTTTTGTAGTGTGACTTGCAACTGTTTTTTCACTTAATATTCCTTCAGGCAAGCAGACTTTTTAATTCCTGTGCATTTCACAGGAAGATTTGCCGATCAGCCCTTAATGTTTTCCTTCATCTGGCTGTTGTTAAGAAATACCAGGAACATGAACTTGAATTCTCTGCCTGAAGATATTTTTGTTTGCTTAACAGATGATCAGCTCATACAGTGTAATTCTGAACAAAACTTTCTGTAACTTCAAACTGTATTTCCTATGTTCCTTTAGTTTTGTAGCATTCAGAGATCTGTGCATTACATAGTAAATGATTTATGATGCCACAATGTTCTTCATTAGTTAAGGAGTGAGATGAATTTCTTGGACAAAGACTCTTTTAAGGTTAAATTTTAAGCTTGGTTTTTGGAAAGCCACATCAGTTGTGGTCTAATTGCGCTATTTCAGCAGAGCTGACAGTTAAAGTATGTGATAATTCTACCACTTCAGACATCCACTATTTCAAGGACTGTCCTAGAAACTAAATTAAGGATCATCTAGATTGAAGCAAGAAGTGTTGAAGCATTGTTGGGTTTGTTTGTTTAATAAATTAATTAATCTACAAGGAAAATAATTGTGATTTGTTTACATGGGAATCTGAGATACACTGGCATTGAAAATATGCATATGGCCAATCAACCAGAAAGTTGTTGCCAGAATTTCAAGTCTTCTTTGTTCTATCGACATAAATTTCTTGGTAAGAAGACAGCCACATTTGGTTTTGATGCTTAAAACTGCATATTGGGAGAAATGTCCTATGAATTATTCTTAATAAATGTCACTCTCAAAAGGCAATCACCTTCAACTTTTCACAGGAAAATATTGGAAGTGGAGGTACTAGGAGGCTCTCTACTTGGAAAGCAAGTTATGAAGGGCTCACATGAAATGGTTGGGCAAACAAAGCAGAGCAGGCAGCAACTATTCCCTTCCTACTCTAAAGATCAGTGTTAAAAATAAAGTGAAATGAAATAATATCATCCAAGCCAAAACATTTCTTCACTTGGTTTTCAGCCAAGTCACATGTCAGTAAGCATAGATCTCTGCCTCCCAAAGGCACTGCCTTCACTCCACCTCATTAAAGAGCAGGTCCCATGGCTATTGACTGCCTGCTTAACTGGGGGAAGGAAAAGATGAACTGGTTAGGTGCTGGCACAAGGTCTTACCATAATATCTATTTGTTTATTTCTCTTTTATAGCAGCGCAGTTAAGAAATGTGTGCTTATTTTGATTGTAAAAACTACCTTCTATTTCTTATATAACACACAGGCATTGTGTTTGCAATAAAGAGCTTGAAACGTAAAAAGAAAATAAGTCAAAACAAATAAACACAAGGTAAAACAGAGGACAGCAGCACAGCAGAAAGGAGAAAAGAGAATTGTGGGTGTTTTTTGTGAGGTAAGATTTAGAGGGATTTTGAAGACAGCCTGGAGGATGAAGACAGACGTTCAATTGCAGGGATCCAAATAGACAGGAAAAATAGTGAAGCAAAACAATAAAGCAAAAAAGAGTAAGAAGAGCAGAGAAATCAGAAAGAATAGAAAATAAAAACAAATTCAGGTAGTTTCAAAGGTGCTTAGTTTTAAGGACTTTTTCTTACAACAGAACTTAGTATTTATTTAGGCTGTGGAAGAAAGATGTGAACTCTGACCTGACAGAGTTAGGGATCTGGTCTCAGCAACAGTAACCTTTTGAACTTGACCACTAGACAAGAATAATGGAAGGGAGCAAGTACTGAAACTATTTGGGCTATATGGGGAAATTTTGGCTGATTGTACCAGGAGACCAGACTCCAGTGCCTGCTTACTTGGCCTCAGCCAGTGTTGTCATGGACATGATGCATTTTTCCCTCGTGCTTCAGTTCTCCAGCTGCTTTCTTAACCCAGTGTCATTGTGGAAAACAGTACAATGGAAAGGGCCAAATAACCACGTGAATAGATACATTCATGCCTGAGACTCATGTAATCAGGCTCTGCACGAGAGCCAAATGGGACAGATTCTGAGGTATAGTTCCATATTCTGTGCTCCTGGTTCTGCACAGCAGGGTTGCAACTGGGCAGGTTTGTTGGCAGAGTCACAAAGCCTAGCTTCACTGCACCTTTCTTTAATAGTCTCTCTTTAATTTGATGAGAGATGATTACTGCTAATGACATCCAACTTAAATAATATATATATATATTCACAAAAACATTGAGGAATGCAAAGGCTCTGAGCACCTGTATTGCACTTTGGGTAAGAGGTGGAAGATATCAGAGAGCAATGTCATTCAGAGGTCCTCACGGGCCTGCTTGGGATCACTTTAGAAACAGTGTCTCCTTTTTGGGCACTTAATTTTACGTTTACTCCTGTAATAGATCGTTGCCATTTTTTTTTCACTCTGACAATGGAAAAATGTTCTTTACAGAAGGAGCAACTGAAGCTTGTCATGGATTGAGTTGAACCTGCTGCTGTTATTCATACCATGCTGCAGTCATGCCAGCTGCAAAAATGAAAGTGCTGACTGGAGCAAAGTATTATGGGGCTTGAAGTTCAGATTGCAACATGGGAGGCTTCCTGTTACGGTTGCTGCTTCTGGGTTCTGGCTTATAGGGTGTTGCCTTTTCCACTGGGATGGCGACAGGACAAGAAGGAATGGGGGAGCAGTTTTCTGCCTTGGGTTTTTGGCTCGCTTCCTTGTGCTTGCTGTTGCTTTGCTCCGTGCTTCTTCTGCAAATAGGCTAAGGTAATTATACATTTTGTACTATGTTTATCAGATTTCGATCAGTAAACTCTATTCCTATCTCACTTTTTTTTTCTTTTTTTTTTTTTTTTTGTCTCAATCTTGAGTTTTTGAGTGTTACTTTTCCCTCACTTCTGTGTTGGGAAAATAGCCAGGTTAACCCATTGGTTCAGTTTGACCCGTTTTGTTCTGATTCAAACCATTACAAAACTCTACACCATCTTGATTTTTTAGAATAAATTTTGATACAGTATCATGTGACTCAATCCAGAGAAACAGTATTAGGATGAACTTACACAGAAGGTTGAAAATTTGTGTTCATAGAAGTTACCAATGGTTTCTTCTCAAATTGAGAGGCAAGAATGGTTCTAGTCCTCTACTACATTCATCAGTAGTGAATGACGACGTAGAGAGGAATTCTATATAGACATGAAGGATGGGAAGGATTAGATACCCTGTATAAGACAAAATCAAGATGGTAAACAGAAGTAGCAGTTCAAAACAGTAAAAGGAAGTTCAATGAAGAGGACAAAGTGGTATGCTTTGGAGTAAAAGTTAGCAAACAGGTGACAGCAAGAAGCACCAGAACTGACAAGTGGCAAATTGCAAGAAGATATTAATACTGTTGTGTTTTATTCTTGGACACAAGGAGGCTGCATCTGAGCGTCCATGTGCCTCTTAGGTACTACATTTTAAATGAGGATAGCTGAAGAAAGTACAGAGAGAAACTACAAGAATGCTGAAGGTTTAGAAAAAATTAGCTAAAGTGCAACTGATAGAACTGTGAGGATATACTAAGGGTCTAATGATAGATAGATACCAAGAGATCATTCTGCAAAATAAAACAGTAATAAGATTTTTTCTACTCCTGCTGAGCACAGGGCAAGCACTAGTGCATTCCATTTGAGTCAGAAAGATTCAGTTATGTAGCAAGGACTGTTTTTAGTATTTGCAGTCTTATTTGTTTTTAGGATAGTGTGGTCTAGAATGGGTTATGGGGAGGTTGTAGAATTGCTGTTTTTAAGGAATTAGAGGCATCTGTTATGAATGTTTGAATTACTGTTATACCTGTTTCAGTGTAAGGGAACAAAATGGAGGAAGACATGCCTGAGGTGTGATGAACATCTGAATCACCTGGATGTGCCTCTTCACAGAAACTAGAGAGGCAGTATTTCACAGGCTCCAATTTAGCTTTTCAAGAGTTTACTGTAAATACATTTTTAGGCATTTGACTCTTGCCTATTGTCACGATCTTTGTATTGCTATTGCTCTCTTAGGTTCAGTTTATCATTCCCCATTTCTCATTTGTGAGGACTGGTTGACAATTGTTTGGTTGGCCTTTGTGTGGATCTGCTTTTTCTCTAAAGCAAAGGCAGCTGAAGGAGAGCTCACTTTCATCTTTCCACCTTGCCCTTCACTACAGCTAGTATCTTATTCTCAGATGTATCACCAGGGAAACTATTCCAGGTCAAAAGGAAGAGGTTTTTATTTGGGAATAAACTGATATTATTTGGGAACGTTTGCTATTTACTTCTATTTGGCTTTGAGCAGCATGGGAAAAGATGGCATAAGCACCACTGTCAGAAGTGTAACATGAAATCCTACTCTTGTCAGCTTGCATCCCTAAAATCCTTATAACAGCTTGTTCTCAGCAAAGACTTTGTCTGACTATATAGGAAGATATCAGCATATTTCCAACATCTAGTAGGATATAATAATGTTCTGTCCTTGACAGTGTCTAGTGGAGCCTCGAGTTGACAGAGTGCTTTGAGTGTATGAGAAAGGAAGCAGCACAGCAAAATGCAGTGAAGGATCTACCGGTAGATAGATCACCAGCTTGTTATCCAGATACAGATGCCTAGGATAGTTTGAATCTTTGCTTTCTATGCAGGTCCAGATCTAGTTTCCTGTCTCCAGTTCCCTTAGAAGCCACTCTGAGAGCTGCAGTGCGTCTGGGAGTGCCAGCTCCCCCTCAAGCACTGGCATGCCCACAGGCTCAGGAGGCTTGTGGACTGCATGAGCAAAGGAGTTTTGCACAATATTTCTAGGCCTCCTATTTTACTCAAGAAGCTAAGCTATGAGAGGTTCCACGCCCCTGCCAACCAGCCAGTAGACTCCTTGATGCAGCTGACCACTGCCTGGGGAGAGGACTCATTCACACCTAGTTGCCAGAGGGCAAATGTGGCACCTCTTTAGTCCTCCTCCTCCTCTTTAGTCCTTTAGTGAGGCGTTCATAGACCCCCCACCAGGTGACTTCTAGCCAAAATCATCTTCCCTTTGCTCTCTTGAGTAGGAGCTGGTTTATTGCAGAGGTTGATTACATTTCAGTGGGAGAGCAGTTAAGCTAATTGCTCGGTATTGTTAGTCCTGTGCCAACATTCCTCTGGAGTTTTAGTTCAAAGGCCTATGTTGCAATCAAAGTACTTTGCTGTTTGACATAGGTATACCCAGAGTTAATCAGCTGGAAGGGAATGACTGCATTGTATGGACAGAGTGCACAGATATTGTCAAGGGAGAGGGTAACCAAGAGTAAAATCCAAGGCTGAGATTTCCTGTTTAGATCCTGAGGATGGACGGTGCTGAATAATTGAGAAGCTCTTTTCCTGCTCTGATGGTGTATAGAAAGGCCATCAAAACTGTTCCTTCTCATCACCAAAATTTACTTTATTGCTCAATTTCACACCTTGCTAAATGCAGTGGGGATATTTATATCTAGTTCACTTGTTAGCTTGATAAGCCATACAGAAGCAGTGAACTTTAGGCTCTTTCATTTGACAGAATTCCCAGTCTAGTATAAAAAGAAAAATATCTGCAAAACTTGAGTTTTATTGCTATTTACAACACCTGCTGTGGCTTTTTACTGTAAAATATTGTGACACCTATCAACAAAGGTTAGAGCAGACAATTCCTTGGGAAAGCATGCGAAGAGGATGAAATTCACAGCTGGTATGTGGATAGGATATGGGTGGAATAGTCTCTTTCTATAGATACCATAGTGCATGAATCTTTGTAGATAAACCAATTAGAAAATAATGAAAAATGTATGTTTTCCTGATCCTCCTTCCCCCCTCCACCCTCCTGTTTGTTGTTTTTGGTTGGGTTTTTTTTGGTGGTTTTTGTTTGTTTGTTTGTTTTCCAAATATTGAATTTATTGTGGTGGTTATTTTTTGGGTTGGGTTGGGTTGGTTGGTGTTTTTTTCTATTTTTTATTTTTAATTTTTTTTCCTAAAGCATTGCTTTCATGTAGACCATGCATTACAAGCATATTTGGTAAGTTCAATATACAGTTTTGTATGCAAAGACACATGCATTAGCATCTTTTATTGGTGACTCCATCTTCTACCCAGGTAAAATCTGAAGCACTCTCCAAACTTAAAAACAGATTAAGGTGTCCTTTTTGCTGGCTTATGCAATTGTTTCACCCAGTTTTACAGGGAAGCTCTTCAGCGTGCAGCTATTCTGCACAGCAGCTTAAAACAGTAGAGCCAAATGAAATTGTGGTGGGAGTTTTCAGCAGACAGGCTGTAATTATCCAGTTTGGAATTTGACCAGAGTGAAACAGAAGCTTGCCTACCAATAAACATACTTGAAGTAACATGTTTTTGAAGTTTTTAAACAAAGAAGCTTGTTTGGATGGTGAAAATGCAAGACGAGAGTCATAAAATCTGTGCTGCTGTGGCATACATTTAGTAGCTTTAGTGTGAACTCTCCTTCCCTCTGTTCTTTTCATTAAGAAGAAACAATTGTATGGGGCCTTACCACCACTTGCTGTCTTCATTTTTACCCTGTATTACCATAGGAATGATGATGGGGTTGGCCTGTTTTAGCTTCTGTTTTTCAGTGCTCACTGGGTTCTCATGTATAACTCCTGAACAGCCTTGCTTGTTTGGGGCAAAATTCACTGCTGTGGCAAGGACAATTGTGTGAGTGTTTGTCTGGAGTGACTCCACCCTGTGGAATTATTTATAATTTTAATAATTATTTCATTTTCAAAATAGTATTGACTTTAAAAAATTTTTTTTTTTTTTTAAATTTCATCAGGATATTTTCCCATGGCAAGTTATTCTGTAGTGGCTGAGAGCTGCTCTATATAGACAACCTTCTTGCTTAGGATTTTCACATTGCTCATCAGATCTTTGTGGAAACCACTAGGAAGAATAAACTTTCATAAGGGAGGTAACTCTGATGTAACAATCCAAAGCAATGTTTCAGTTATGAAAGAGCCATGTGAAAGTTCAGGTTTGTTTTCTTCTTGAGGTTTTCCCCATAATTTTCACACCAGCAGTCTTCACATGATTTTTGAAACTTACAGATTTTGTTATCCATTATTTTGTTTGTCAGTTTTGGAAGAGATGGAGAGAACTTTAGCAATGCATGAGATAAATCAGCATAGTTGAAGTGAAGTGAGGCAGGGCATAAGTGATTGATTTGCTCAGAGCTGACCTCAATTACTGGTCTGCTGCAAGGGATATGCTCGGGCTAATTTTGCCATGTTTCATGACATGTAAAAGTGGCAATACAGGACAGAGGAAGTGCCATCACGACATGCAGAGATGGGTAACTAATGGGAAAATACGAAAGAGCGAAGAGCATGTAGTAACCACTCAGGCTCAGCTTCTGGATATGCTTCAAAAATCTGCTGCAACTCAGCAAAGCTAAAGCAGCTTTATTCAGATTAGTTAAGATTTTATGACAAGACCCAAATGCTTATCCGAACTATCAGAATCCATCACAAACTTTACTAAGCTAGAAGTCTCTTCCTCAAAGAGGATCTTCACCAATGCCATTCTTAGCCATGAACTCCCAGGAGACAGGCTCAGGAGACCTCAGGAGACAAGCAGCAGCTTTCGATCTTGCCCTGTGCTGCAGTCAGGAACAGCATAGAAGCTCTTTCTGATGCTACATCCACATTGATGGGATTTTTTTTCAAATGACCTAGAGAAAAGCACAAATTCTAGCCACAGGCTCTATGTAAATGAGTCAAAAACATTCCTAGCTAGATGGAGCAGATTTGTAACTTTTGTGAAGCAGAACTAAACCAAGCTTGTGATGTTTGAGCCACACAGCTAAAAATGAACTTAAAAGTTTTGCAGTCACCCTAAGAACATGCCACACATACTTTCACACACAAAATACTAGACATATAACCTTTTCCCCTTGCACTGCTTCATTTTTTCCTACTATTTAAAAATAGCTATGTTTTCATAAAGGACAAAATATGAATTTATCACTCAGATCAGCACACTTTCATTCTTTCTTGCATTACTTCCTACCTAGTACTCCTAGTACTTCTGCTCTTTCTGTTTGTTTGTTTGTTTTGAATGGGATATTATGTAAGGTTGGATTGTGGTAGACCTCCAAAAGGCATATCACTAGCTGCAACTTGGCTTCAGAGATACTGAGGCGTCATTGTGCTTCTAAATTTTAAATGTCACAACTCAGATGCTCCATTCTGCTATTTAAAGAAACTACATTGTTAATGTTTTCTATTCAAGTGAGGACCAGAGTAGGACACTGAAGCATTGACAAAGGTGTCATGGCATTAGCCCATTGGACCTGCTGATGAGTATTCAATACAATACTGATGTCACGCCAGGTTTAAAAAAAAAGTGCTGACTGGATGGGGCTTGTAGTTCATATTGTAACATGAGAAGCATCCTGTTTCTGATTGCTGCTTCCAATTTCCAATTTCCAATTTTGGAGTGTTGTTTTTTTGCTGGGCTGGCTGAAGTCTTTGGGTGGGGGTGTGGGGGGGTGTTGTGTTCTCACTAGCTTCAGCTGCTGCTTCTGCTTTGACTTTTTTTCTGTGAAATACCTAAGGTAATTGTACAGTGCACTATTTACATTAAACTTCTTACCTCAGCCTAGGGCTTTTTGTGTTACTTCCCCTCCTGATCTACATGTGGGGGTCTTGCTTGTTAGAGCAGACTATGTTAAACCAGCACAAAAACGTAAGGCTGGGTTCCACACAGTTGACCAATAATTTACCTTGCCACGTATCCAACCATGCTCTTGGGCTGGGTGACAATAGCTAACCACCCTGTCTGGTATTAATTCTGTTATATTTACAGCACAACTGATCTCTGGTTTGCTTGATGCAGTAAGATAGCTGTAGACTATCCATTACAAAGGAACACACAGTACAAAGGGCTCAGCTGCTGGTTGAAATATTCCAATCATAAAAAGTGATGCTAATTTGCCTAGGCGATAAATACATTAATCGGGAATATTTATGAAGACTTGTTTGTGCAGATGGCCAAAGACAATGAGAGAATGATATTTTCTTACTACATGAGGAGCTCATGTTCATCACATGCTAGTATGGCAGGTATTTGTACTGTTTACTTTTAGCATGTACATTTAGATCTGTAAGTTAAGGGCCTAGACCTGATTCTATCTCATTTGACTTAGGCACTTAACCAAGCTGGGTAAATAAAAAAGCAGAGCTGTCCTATTTCCTTTAAGTAATCAAAGCAAGGTGGTAGGGAGAGAGAGAAACACTTCTGATAAAAGAGCTTTGGTCCCCTGCAACACAAGTTGCTTTCTGGAGATTAAGAACCTAATTCTCCATTGATCAGGGTGATTCAGTTAAGTGCCTGACTTCATGTGGGGATGTACCTACAACAGCCCTTAGAGTAGTCCATCTCTGTCCACTGACTAAATATATGGAGAACGGTCTCCTAACTTATTTATCTAAACCCTGATGATTAGAGTAAGTTGAATGAATAGTCTTCTCTGGGACAGAACCCATAAGAGCAAAATTGCTTTGAGGGTCATCTTTACCTCTAGAATACACATTTGTCTCAAGAGTAAGAAAATATGGCAGACTGTGGTCTAGTATAATTGCCTGGTTCTAATCCTGTGCTTTTGCTAAAAGCAACTTCATATAGCTCCGGAGGAGTGTTTGTGGAAAACGCACTCTTAACCAATGTGTGTGATTCAGGTTCATCTTCTCAGGTTAGTTTTCCCACTGCGAACCAGTGTGTCCAGAAGGATATGTGTAGATGTAGGAAATGCTACTTCTACTACTTCAGAATTGCCTCCATGGGAGGCCCTCTGGAACATTCTGTTAATAAGAAATGATAAATATCAAACCAACCCCACCCCCACCCCACCCCATGCTTTTAAGGGGCACAGAGAACCAAGTCTACTGTTTTGTTGGAAAATATGATCTCCAGCTGTAAAATTTTCATTTGGTAGACTTAGATGACAAAGAAAGATTCAGCAAGAAATAAAATTAGATTGTCAATAACTGATTTCATAAACAAGAAATAAAGGTGCAAATATACTAAGTGAGGTTATTTTTGTCTTTTTTCAGCAATCCATAGAAAAGCAATATATTTTGAGAGATTTGATTTACTGACCTACTTTTCAAGACTATAGAAATTTCTCTGTAGCTGTTGAATCATATTCTTTCACAGGAAATGTTGTTTTCTTGCTGTGTGCATAAACATTTAAATATGATAATCATCTACACACACAAAGACTGATTGAACTCTAACTGATGACAAAACTTCAGTAATGCAAGATTTGGTCTTTGGCAATTGGTAGAAATGTCTGCATACAGTAAAAATAGTATAAGCAAAAGGCAGTAAAAGCTTTGTCAATGTGAATACAATAGCTATCCTTATATTTCTCCTTTTAAAACTTGTGTGGGTTATTATACCATGATGGAAACTGCTGCCCCTTGCCTTACATCTACCTAAGAAAGATGGTGGTTCCAACCCCCATGCCTAACTATTCTTCAGTCTGTGATATGTTTTCCCCAAGATTACTTCTGAAGGGCAGACACTCACTGTTACTCTTATTTTACTGAAGAGAAAGTGAACTACAGAGAAGCTGACTAACCTCTCTATGAGCCCACAGAGAATTTGTATTAAGGTAGGTATTTGAATCTAGGTCATGTTTTCTCCTGCTGGACTCCTCTTTGCCACATCTTCACAACTGTGTGGGTTGAAGAAAGCATTGTATTTTTCCCTGGAGCAGTGCATTACAGACTAAAACTAGAGGCAGGAATCAAAATAAAAATCTACCAAGTGCACAGCATAAGAGGCAAAAGTTTTTTAAAAAAGACAACTATCTGTTAAATTTGTGCCTATGGTGGTAACTTAAGGTACTGCATAGAGCAATGGTTAGCACCGGAAATGACAGGAACAAGCTGATTGTGTACCTTTCAAGCATACTAATACTCTGCAGTCTTTCCAGTGTTGCTTTCTGGAAAGCATCTACCCAAATCAGTGCATTCATTCACCAAGTTGTTAAGGTTCAGGGAACATTTAATAAGCTGCTCTTGGTTTCTGCTGGAATCAAGCACTGCAAGGATTTCAAAACAAGTATCTTAAGCTATTTCTGATTTCAAAAGAACAATAAGTAAACAAAGCCTGCTTTCATATAGCTCAGGTCTTCAGTCTCAAGTCCACATCCTCCTTTATAAAGCTGGAAGTTAACTGTTCTTTCTTCTGACTTGGGAGGCTGTTTAAATTCAGAGGCTTGAACTTCGCTTTCTGTGCTGTGTCCTAATCTGTACATAGTTTGTGAAGCTGGACCACATGTTCCTCTAGACCTATGTAAAGTCAACAGAGTCTCATATGCCACCTGTGTCATCATAGAAACTCCTCCAAACATAAGCTTGTGTTTCATTTGGAAGGATATTTGTTACATCCATTACTGCAAAATGCGTACCGATGAACTACAACAGATTTTAAAAAATAGAAAACTTAAAATATTAAAGTGCTGCTACAGCAGATCAGACCCAAATTATGATGTTTTTTCTAAACGGTATTATTTGACTTGCCCTCCATTCTGTTTTCTTTCTCTAAATAGAAGGATGCTAGTAATAGTCATATATCTCGTTCTAGTTTGCAACCCCCCAGAGGAAATCAGACACACTACTTGATGGAACCAAAGCAGCATGTTTTCACATGTGGTTCTGTTACATTGATTATGCTCCTAGTAAGAACCATATATTAATATCTCGTACAACTTGAAACATTCCAAGGTTAACAATTAAACATTATTTCCATCTGCAAGGAGGCAAAAAGGGTTAAAAATGCTTCTGCATTTGATCTGCAAGGTATTTGATTTTAGCATCAATAAACATGCAGGAATGTCCTTGGTTTAGCCATTCTGATTTATATAGCTTTGTGTGCATGTGCACACACGTGTATGTATATATGAAATATATATCAAATAAGAAATAAAGTCTTATTTTGCTTTACTGTCATCTATAAGAGAATATATATGATTGGGTAAGGGATAAATTAACAGTCTAAAAAAAATAGGAAGAATGATAGCTTTGAAAATAGGCAACTTCTGGTAAGGTCATTTCAGATTAGAAGAAACAATCCACCTTCCCAAAACCTCTTGAGGCTCCAGGTAAAATTAAAACATTTCCATGAAGCAACCAGCAGTTAGCACTTTGGCAGTGTTATCTCTCCAACCATGGATATATATACAAAGTGAAAATTCATCTACAAGGTAGTCATGAAGACATAATTGCATCACAGAATCACAGACTGGTAGGGATTGGAAGGGAGTTCTGGAGATCATCTAGTCCAACACTCATGCTAAAGCAAGTTCACCTAGAACAAGTTGTATTGGACCCCATCCAGGCAGATTTTAAAAGACTCCAGAGACAGAGACTTCTCATCTTCTCCAGCTATCCTGTTCAGTGCTCTGTCACCCTCTGAATAAAGAACTTTTTCCTTATGTTCAGATGGAGCTTCCTGTGTTCCAGCTTGTGCTCCTTGTCCTATCACTGGGCACTACTGAAAAGTGTCTGACTCCCATCTTGACACCTTCCATTTAGATATCTACAAACATTTATTTGTAAGCACTGATAAGATCCCATTGATTAACTACTTGTATGATAGGAGTGAAGATGGGTATCGGTCAATGTCCCAGGTTACCGAAGTGAGGTTGAAGGAAAGGTCAGATGTTGCAAAGACGTGCCTTGTAATGTCTTCCAGAATATCACTTTTTGATTGGCTTGCTCCAAAGAGCAAATAGTCATAGAATCATAGAGTTGTTTCTTTTGGAAAAGATCTTTAAGATCATTGAGTCCAACCATTACCTAACTCTACCAAGTCTGGTGCTAAACCACATCCCTTAGGAGCACATCTATGCGTCCTCTAAACACCTCCAGGGATGGTAATTCAACCACCTCTCTGGGGAACCTACTCCAGTATTTAGCTTGATATAACATGTAAATGATAGGTTACATATGATTTAAGGATGTACATAGGTGAACATGTGAGATAAAACCATTGATTTAGCAAGTGACTTTATGTTTCAAGATATGCTTAGCTTTTGTGAGGAGAAAGAGAATTCCCTAGAAGACATGCAACTGTGTTATTTTTGTAATACATATAAACCCCCCATTATTTTGTAATAAATATTTTTATAAATAAATATTTTTGTAATATGTTCAATTAATTCTTTACCCAGAGAATATTCAAAGCATTACAGGACTGTTCATGGGTCAGAAAGGGCCTCTTAATAGGAAAGCGTTCCAAAATAATATGGTAGCCAGGAGGATAACTGCCACTCCCAACTATTCACCTCTTTGATAGACTAGAAAGTAACAGTTCTGTTCAGGGTTTCATGGCTTTTACAAATGCTTCAGTGAACACTGAATGACAACTTCAAACTGTTTACCCAGAATAGCCAAATGGTCAGCATAATACTGTCACAACAGTGGGAAATACTGTATCACCTTATCATTTCTGTTAATAAACTCATGTCCTATTTACAGTGAACAGCAATGCAGGAAGAAAGCAGCAGAAAAATATGGAAAAGAATATGTGTTATTACCTGAAAAAAAAGGCTAACTGTGAAAACCCTCCAGTTAACAAGGCTATTGAAGTGAGTAAAGCTAGAAAATATAAAAGCAAGCAAACAAAAAAGAAACAATTAGATCAACATTAGCATTTTGCAGAAAGGTTTCTCAAGAAGAAATGTTGCCCCAATAGAATGAGCTGCTACAGACCAGGAATGAAAATTTATGTTGGTGCTATGGAAACACTTCCATGTTATTTGTGCAAAAAATACTCTCTAGTCCAGGAAAAAAAAAAAAGGATCTGTAGGGCTTTCTACAAAGAAATAATATTTTTTAAAATTGTGTGTGAGCCACTATCAAAGCTTTGTAAGAGAGACTGATAAGTATTAATAGAAAGTTGGACAATGATCACATGCATGAATCTAATGAAGAAATACAGGGAAATATTCCAGGTTGGTGGAAAGGAGAAAGAAGTATGAAAACCTGCTAAGAATACCTTGTTTTGCTGCTGAGGTCAGCTAATGAGCCATGAACAACAGCCACAACAATGGAACTGAGGAGTCTGAGATCTGTAGGCTTAGCTCTTGATCAGTCTGGGAACAGAGCCGGGATGTGAAATTAAGAAAAGAGGGAGAAGAGAGTGCAATGCACTACAGTCTCAGATAGTCACGTAGCAGCAGGAGATTTTTAGAAACCTGCTAATATTAGAAGATAAATGGCATAAATTGCAAGGAAGCTGATATCTTGGTAGTGATGGTGCATTTTTTTAAGTACAAAGCTGAGACATACTTTAGTGTGTTACCACATTTCAAATTCTAATAAAAGCTATTGGTTTCTGTGGTTTCAAACCTCTTTGTTCCCCTTCCTTTTTTCTAATTAATTTTGAACATACTCCGGATTTCCTGAAAAGTAGGGTGTACCTACCACAATAACGCTTACAAGGAGATATTAAGACGAGAGGAAGCTATGATTCTATTAAGCCACACTAACAACATTTGAGGCATCAAGCAGAACACTAGCATTCATTTTCTGGAGAGGAACATCTAAGCATTTTTCAGTCTATGATGAAACAATCCTGGTAAAGTTGCTTGGTAAATTTCTCTGCTACAGGGAATATTAGAGATTTGGGAGCCCTTGGCTCCCCAGGCCTGAGCTACATCCTTGTTCCATGTTGGGGCAATGATGATGTTATTTTTGTGTCGTAGGGGAACTACATGGAACTCCTTACCTAGTCTCTGGTCTGGACAGCTGAAGGAACATAATTAGAGCTGACAGGAGTGTGTTCCAGCTGGTCATCTAGACACAGCTTGAAACACTAAACAATTTTGTGTCTGACAATACCAGTAGCACTCTGCTGACATCTCAAAAATATTTCACTCACCATCCTACTTGGAAGAGAGATTTTCAGCATTTAAAAGCTACATTAAAATACAGTTTGACTGACAGATGTCACACAATAAATGTGAACTTCATGAATGACTACGTTGCCAGAGAAAATGTCCCTATACCCCAAGCCATGTTTTTTTGCAGGTGGAAATTGAGAGAGACTGCATGTATGTGTGCATGTCTCACCTACACATTTACAAACACTTCTATACTGAAACCTCACGCATAAGAGCAACAAAGAAGGGATATCCATATGAGGAACAGCAACAGATGTATAGGGGGATTTATCTTACCTAACTTTAGACGTTCAGAGCATAGGAGTCTCTATCTGAGCTAGCCAGTCTGCATTCCATTTATAGTCCATGGAGAGAAATAGACACTTTCAGGGCCTGATTTTTCTGCTTTATTTGAGATTACATCTACACTGCAGTGAGATGAGATGCATGCTGGAAATGCCAGTTTCTTTCTATAGCCTATGAAAGGACCTTGAAGTGACTAACAAACATAAATTTGAATGCTGGCTAAACCAAGAATTTTAAAAAGTTCAACAAAACACACTTTTTTTGGTTGAGATTCTTAAAATGCTAGCCTTGTTTTCTCTTCAGTTATAGCATGGTCCCATAAAACATTGTGGTTTATGGGCAAGTGACAAGGCAAGTGTGGGTCAGAAGTGTTTTAAATCAGATTGCTACAGAACCCTTCTATGTCATGTAGCAGAATCATTTAGGTTGGAATAAACTTTTAAGATTCTGGTCCAATTGTTAAGCTAGCACAGCCAAGTCCACGACTAAACTATGCCACTAAGCACCACATCCCCAATTCTTTTAAATACCGCCAGGAACGGTGATTTAACCTCTCTTGGAGAGCTGGTTCCAATACTTCAAAACCCTTCTGGTGAAAAATTTTTATCTAATAGCCAATATAAAACTCCCTAGCACATCTTGAGGCCATTTTACCTTTTCCTATCACTTTTTAGTTGGGAGGATATACTGACATTCACTTTGCTGCAACCTCCTTTCAGGTATTTGTAGAGTGACAAGGTCTCCTCTGATCTTCTTTTTCTCCAGGCTAAACAACCCCAGTTCCCTGAGTTCCTCATAAAATTTGTGCTCTCTAGACCCTAGACAATAAAGGGCAGTTTTATTGCCCTTTTTTGGACATGCTCCAGCACCTCAATATTTTTCAATGTCTTTCTTGCAAGGAGGGACCCAAAACTGAAGGTAAGTTATTCAAGGTACTGCCTCACCAATGCCAAAGACTGGGGGCCAATCACTTCCTTAGTGTTCTGGTTTTGCTGAGGCAGAATCACAGACCAGCCATGAGCTGCAGGCCTTTAGCAGTATTGATTCAGCCCAGGCAGTTGACCTGAGCTGGCTCTCACATGTATCCCATACTATAAACCTCATGCTCATTATAAAGGGGAAGTTTGCCAAGGGTAGGGGTTCCTTCCTCTTCTTCGAAGGACTTGATAGCTACTCTGCTCTTGATGACCACTTTCCTGTTTGTTGTGACTACTGTGTATTTGCCGGGCTGAGTTGAGTATAACTTTGTATAATTTATATTGGAATTAATAATACTTTTTGCTTTTTTTATTAAATCTGTTTTCATTTCAACCCATGGATCTGCTCTCTTTTGCCTGATCCTCCTGCCTGGCTGGGAAGGTTCATCAGGTGATAGTTTGCTATAGTTCAGCCTTGGATATAGGCTAAATAGAAACATCTAGTCCTGCTGGCCACACCATTTCTGATACAAGTCTTCTAGGCCAGCTGGGCACCTGTTAATCAACACTCCCAGGACCTTTTCCAGCATGCAGCTTCCCAGACCCTATTACCCAAGCCTGCAGCACTGCATGGGTTGTTGTGAGCCACCAGTTGGTCTTGTTGAGCTTCAGACAATTGGCTTCAGCCCATCAATCCAGCATGTCTAGACCCCTCTGTAGAGCCTTCCTAACCTCAAGCAGATCATTTGTTCCACCCAACTTGGTGTCATCTGCAAACTTACCAAGGGTGCACTTGATCCCCTCATCCAGATCACTGATAAAGATATCAAACAGATCTGTCCCCAATATTAAGTCCTGGGGAACAGCACTTTTGACTGGCAACCGACTGTATTTAACTCATGAAACTGTAATTGTTTTAACTCCACATGTGGATTTGGGTATAATGTTTACAAATTGAAGATGCAGTAGATTGTTTCATCTAACAAAGCAGAAGTTTATTTAGCTCAATATGCATATATCTGAGCAGTCTACACCACAGTTACCTGAGTGGTTATCTAACTGATCAGTGCCTGGCCTGGTCCAGAATGGACATGTATCTGGCTGACAAATGCATTGGTTCTAGCTTACTTTCTTTCTAGCAGTGATAGCTATAGATGTAAAACATCTGAAAACATAGAAAAAGGATCTTAATCTGTAACAACTCTGTTCTGCAAGAGAGACCAACATGAATCTTCCCACATCTATATAATATGATAGACACCTATGAGCAACCCCTGCAAATTTCAGTGCTTCCTTAAACATGTTTTGTCTAGGAGGATTAAAGTGTCCAATTTGTGGCCTTCAGCTTTCTTGTGTGCTTTTGTTTCTCCTCCCTCAGGGGGATTTTTGATACACTTTCTCACTCAGGCAAGCAATGTACAAGTTGTTCACCTGGCATTGAAGGCCTTTGGTACCCTGCCCATCCAGCACCATCCATCAGCTGACCTGGAGCAGTATAAAGCTGACATGCTGCAGCATGTGCCTTGGGTTTCTTCACTTAACAATCAGTATCATGGGGCAGATACAAGTGCTCATTCCCTTTAGCTGCATAATAGCTGATTTACTAATCTTGTCTCTAAATTAATATGTGACAAGATGCATACTGTATTAATCTAATTGCGAAATTAGGGAAACAAGAAAATTCTCATTATTCAGTACTTAGTTTCACGTTCTCACGCATTAAAAGCTGCTTGTCCTTAGGTATTCTTTCTTCATTTCAGACATTCTATGTCTGCTATAGTTATTTATGAAAGACCAGGGTCTGAACCTAAAACAGAGAAAGTACAAGTTTTGGACTGGGGGTACATGTCATCTATTGATGGCAAATAATTTTAAGAGGATTCTCTCTTCTGCTTTCGCTCAGTTTTGCCTCTCCTTGTGTGCTGGTTGGGGGCCAGACAGATCCTCTCTTGCCCCGAGAGGGACGAAAGAATGATACTCACACAAACAGATTGGAGAGTGATAGAAAGTTTAAATGGAAAAGCAATTGGTGAAACTACAAAAAACTACAAAGCATAGTGCCAAGAATATCCCAAAGAGTACAGAGTCCCTTACATTACACCCAAAGGCTTCCCAACTCTTTCCTTCTCCCCACCTGAGGGTATACCCAAACCCCCAGGGCTCTTTCTCCCTCCCCCCTGCTACTAGGTTAGTTTCAGGCTGGCCAGGTCTGAGACTATCCCCCCCCCTTTCTCCTCCTGGCATTAGGCCTAGTCAGGCCTAAGAGGTCTTGAGATACTCCCCCACCGTTACCCGATAGAGAGCATCTCCCATGGGAGCAGAGAGGGAAGAAAGAGGAAGTGAATGACTTTGCAGATGGATTTATAGGGTGCAGGATCTATGGGTAGAAATATGCCGTTTCCTGTGTCCACCTTGTTGGATTGGGGACTCAGAACACCAGAGGTGTAACTTATGTGGCAGTAACAGGAGGCACCCAGCCTAAACTGCCACACCTTGCTTTAGTAGGAGTTGATGGCACAGCAGTTTGGCCAAATAGGTTTTTGGGTTTGTTTGTGTGGTTTTTTGTTTTGTTTTCTTTTGTTTTTATGTGACTATCCTGTAAAATGGTCTTGTGGAAAGATTTAGACTAAAAGCATAATTTAAGACTCTCACAGAATCACAGAATCAACCAGGCTGGAAAAGACCTTTGAGATCATCAAGTCCAACCTATCACCCAACACCATCTAATCAACCAAACCATGGCACTAAGTGCCTCATCCAGATCTTCCCCTACTCAAATTTGGATCTGATGCCCGTGTACTAGGACCGGAAAACCGCTCAGGGTAGACTAGTGCACCTCTCCTTCTGGAAGAACTCTCTCTTCTCTTTACTTTCCTTTGTAACTCATGCACTTGTGCCTGTAGAACAAAGGGTTTCCATCTCACACAGGAGAGACCACAGGGTTCATTGTGGTATGGACTGCTCCTGTTTAGCTGTAGGAGAGTTCAACTGTGCTCATTGGCTCATCTTCAAGGTAGCAATGTCCTGGCTTCACACAGCCTGCTCTCAGAAACAAACCCCCTACCCTCCATGCAGATGGGCAGGAAAACAAGCCCCCCAAAAAACCCTCTGGGTTGAGATAAAGAGCTTGCTGAGATGATAACGCTGTACAGTTACCTTAGCAGAAGCTGTGTGGTTTGGTTTTGTTTTTTTTTTTATTGAACTTAATATTGGCCTATCAAGATCATGTTTGGGTTTGTCAATAAATTGTCTAATATCCAAGAGTGGTGGAACATCCTGAGACTAGCCACATTAAGCATCTAGCAATCAGTAAAAGTCAATAATTCATATTTGAATATTATTTTAATATCTATTCTTTCTCAATAACATTGGTTTCACAGTCTGCCCCTTTTCCACCCCACCCACTCCATTTTCCCCCTTTTTCCCCTCAAATCCCAGAGCACCTGGGCTCTGTTGGAGTCTCCTCCCACCCCAGGTGTAGCCACTTTGCCCTCCCCACCCACTCCCCTTTTTAATCCCCTCAGGAAAGGCAGAAGCCCCAAGCTGAGCCCATCTGGGCTGAGGATCCTCCTCATCTCATCACTGGTGAGTCCTCATGGTGTACACCATGTGATTGGAGGGGGACAAAGGCTGGGGGGCCTGGTGGCCCCCCAGTCAGGTAGGAAGAGGGTTGGCTGCTACTCCAATATCATCTATGGATGCTGGCTGGGCCTCCTTCCTGGGGCTGAGCTCCTCTGTGTGGTATGTTGGCTGGTTGAGGGTCTTGCTACTGGCTCTGGGATGGGTGCAAAGGTGGTGGTGGTGGTTAGGCAAGGTGGAGGACAGTGTAGGGAGAGCAGGAGTTGCTTTGGGAAGATGAAGGGTGGGTGGGGGGGAGTGGTATGTGTGGTGCAGGAGCTGCACATAGCAGCTTCATGTGGGAGTCAAGCCCCAACATCCTTTGTGTTAGACTTTACACTGATGGGTCCGTGGTGCAAGTGGTCATTTGTTTAATGAAGCCATATTGAAACAAGACAAGCAGGGTTATCAAGAGCAAGCATTGTTCTTCACTGGAATAATGTACCTGGTTACCTAAACCAAACTGAAAGTCCTATGCTTAAATACAAAACCCATCCTAACTGCTGTCAGGTTTGACCAGGATACAGGTGTATGACTTCACAGCAACAAGGATGGCATCCCATGGGAGCCTGGAGCTCAAACTACTGTGCCAGCAGAACAGAGAACGTTCGTTTTTAGGAAAGGTAAGGAAATAAACCCATATTTGTGGTGTCAGCACTTTCAGGACTTGTAGGGCTTCCGTTTCACTGTTTGCCAAAGCAGGTTTTTGCTGGCCTGCAAGACATGCTACTATTAAGACAACTGGTGAGTGCTTTCCCAAAAGACATCTTAATGGAGATGCGATATAGTAGTGCTCTGCCCTGAGCTGACCCTGCACATGTCTTCAGCACTGTGAATCATAGCTTGGATTACTGAACTCCATGCCAAGCAGAGAACACCAAGCTTGGGCAAGTGAAGCTCAGCTGGGAAGAACTAGAGAAGAAAGCCTGCCTTTGTATGTGGAAGAAATGAACTGAGTCTCAAGCAGATTACTCTGCTTGGGGTGGGGGGGAGGGAACCTCAGGGTCCCAAGATGGCCATCATTCTCCTAGAGAAGAGGAATGGCCTTAAGAGTTCAACTCTTTTCCCTCCCATTGTTTAGTTAAGAAGACTGTCAAACACAACATGGTTTTGTTGTGTTAGGGAGTCACTGAAGAGAGATGAAGAAAGCAAGCAAGGACAGAAATTAATTTTATAATATTCCTGAGTTCTACAAATGCTAAATCAATTTGATCTGGACCCAAATCCAGCATCACTTCATACAGTCTTAGCACACTGAATTCAACATAAAAAACCACATGCATCCTCTCAGTGATCTGACTAGAGATAAAACTGCCTCATCCACAAAGCAGAAACTTGCTGCTGCAGCCAGGTTTCCAGGTTCTGGTCAATATACTTCCACATTGTTTCCCTCAAGCTTGCTCCAATTTGCAAGTTAGAGTAGTAACAGGGGATGCAAAAGAAGGGAACTCCTGTACCTGTGGCTGAAATGTAATGGGATCATTACTGGACAGCTGTTCTCTAGTTAAAGCTGTAAACAGCAAGCACCTATCTAAGGAAAACATTTACTGTGAAAGCACAGAAAACAGACAAGAAAGTCTCTCCATTTCTGCTCACAAAGTGTAATTCACTAACCTGATAATGTATAATACCAGCTGTATCACAGCTCTTGTGAACATTACCTGCACAAAGGGATCCACAAATATCTCTTCTGAAGTAACATGGCTTACTGCTATCCAACTAAAACAACAGCAATAATGAGAAGACTGAAGGTTTCAAATAGCAGAGTGAGAACTAGATCATGCTGCATCACTTTACAGCCAGACAGTGCAGGTTGGAGGCCTGGAGGTGTTCATAACAATTTTTCCTTTATTTTTCCTGAAGGCTGAGTGCAACTCTGAGCTGCTCTGGCAAGCTCTGTATTTGTGGTGCACAACACATCTAACACTAAGCCCACAGGGAAGGCACTTGGAAGTTGTTTAGAATTATCTTTTTTTCCCTTTTTACACTCAGTAGTGGTCTATTTACATATTACTACTTTTCTGTTTGAGATCTGTGAAAACATTCTAAATGCATAGCCTAAAACTACTACAAGCACCTAAGGAGAACACAGAATCAACAAGGTTGGAAAAGACCTCAGAGGTCATCAAGTCCAACTTATCACCCAGCACCTCATGACTAACAAAACCATGGTTTCAAGTGCCACATCCGATCCTTTTTTGAGCGCCTCCAGGGACGGTGGCTCCACCACCTCCCTAGGCAGCACATTCCAATGGCAGATCACTCTTTCTGTGAATAACTTTCTTCTCACTTTAAGCCTAAACTTCCCCTGGCATAACTTGAGACTGTGTCTTCTTGTTCTGGTTGCCTGGGAGAAGAGACCAACCCCCACCTGTCTACAACCTCCTTTCAAGTAGTTGTAGAGAGCAATAAGGTCCCCCCTGAGCCATCTCTTCTCCAGGCTAACAAAGACTTTTGGCTCATGGTCTAAGGAAGCTCTTGAACAAGATACCTGAGGTAACCTTTTCCCCCAATTCTCTACAACATCTGGGAAAAAGTTACACATCTCTCTGGGCAGCACATTCCAGTGTCTAACAACTCTCTCCATGAAGAACTTTCTCCTCACCTTGAGCCTAAACTTCCCCTGACGCAGCTTGAGACTGTCTCCTCTTGTTCTGATGCTGGTTGTCTGGGAGAAGAGACCAAACCCCTCCTGGCTACAACCTCCCCTCAGGTAGTTGTAGACAGCAATGAGGTCTCCCCTGAGCCTCCTCTTCTCCAGGCTAAACAGCCCCAGCTCCCTCAGCCTCTCCTCGTAGGGCTTGTGTTCGAGGCCTCTCACCAGCCTCCTCGCCCTTCTCTGGACACGTTCAAGTATCTCAATGCCCTTCTTAAACTGAGGGGCCCAGAACTGGACACAGTACTCAAGGTGCAGCCTAACCAGTGCTGAGTACAGGGGTACAATGACTTCCCTGTTCTTGCTGGCCACACTATTCTTGATGCAGGCCAGGATGCCATTGGCCACCTTCTCTCCTCCAACGTTATCCTGGATCTACTGTGAAATGAGTATGTAAGTACAGCCTGATTATCCAGGTCCATGATTAGCAGGGCTGAAGACCCTCTGGTAAAGCCACCTAACTATCATTTTATCTATAAACTGAATACATTTTAGAACTGAATACAGAGAAATCAATGATAGACAGTAACGGTGGGTTCCTACAATGTTGTTTTACAAAATCATTTTACTGTCTATCACATCCAAAATAATTTTTGTTTAACAGCATAATTTAAAACTTACTTGAGGTGCACCAAGTGAATAATAGGCTGGCAGCCAAAATACGCCAGAGGTGTTAAAATTTACATTAAGCAGAGATTTACAGGCAGCTCTGGACTATAAAATCTTTCTGATTAAAATGTAGTTTGGGGCTGAAAAGTGTATATAAAAACATGAAATACAGCACCTGCTTGGTGTTTGCTCTAGAGATTAAGAATTTTCACTGCAGCCTTGTCCCTGCTTCTGCTGCAAAGCTTTCTCAGAACAGAAGAGTAATTTGGTTTTCTTTGCATTCCTGTATCCTTCACATTAATTCAGTGTTAAATGAAGGGCTTGTTCTGTCTTCTGTTTTTATTTTTTCTTCCTTATTGTTAATTTTTACTATTTCCAAGTATTGTGTACTTATTAACACCTTAGGCAGATGCTAATAATCAAAGATCAGGTTTTTATCATTCCAGTGTCTGCCTGGGACAGTTCAGATTTAAACAAATGATATGCACATGGAGAAATCAGAAGCATAAGAAAACTGGATTATTTGACTGGTGTCTTGCAAGTGGGGGCAGAAGGGCCAGAGCAGGAATAATTGTAAGGTCTCTCACCTTCAACTCCAAGGCTTACTCACTGAAATATATTATTTTCTGAATACAGTTAACAATAAATACTCCCTGACCAGAACAGTTTACAATTTAAGCACAATATGAAAGAAAAAATTGGAGGCTGGAAGGAAATACTAAGGTTGCAGTGAGAGGCATTGACTAACAATTTGCTTAAAGTTGTCTTCCTGCTATTTTCTATTTTCTTATTCTTTTCCTTGCTCATGTCATCCTAGTGGTACAGCTCTTCCACTGCCTCTTACTAGCAAGGTAGTGTGGGCCACCAAAAGGGTAGAGCTCTGTTCTGTATTGCTTACCTTCCTCACAGGAGGGTGAGTGAGCTGCCTTACTGAGAGGGTAGAGAAACATCAACCTTGGTACAAGAGATGTGAGTAAACTATGCCACCAGCAGAAGGGCCTATAAAGACTAGCAGCTAGAAGATGTAACAGCAGCTCTGTCTTCCCTGTTGAACAGCACTCAAATGATGGCATTAATTAATTTTACTTCTCCAGTACTGTTACTATTAATGAAGATTGTGATGCCTCAGGAGAGCAAGTAGGACACCAAGCAATTTCTCTCAACATCTGTCATTAATTTTGCAGAAATATCTTTGTTGCTAAGAATTATCACTGCTAGTGATACTGGGAGAGCGAGAAAAGTATGGGCTTTACTTTCTAATCCCACGTGAGTTTTGTAGAGATGGAAGTTCATTAAACCACCTTGTGAAAGGAGCCTATTTGATCCTGAAGTCATCCGGATATGTTACCACTGAATTCTAAAGTATGATTGCTGTAATTTTTCAAATTACAAGTATTTCTGTAGGTATCTGCTTCTGTTCTGAAGTATTCTAGTCAGAGGGAAACTATGCTTAAAGCAATGGACGTTGGCTGCTCTGGATATTTATCAGTGTTTTTATTATCCTCAGATTTTGCTCATCTCTTAAAGTGAGAGTAAAAATTGGCCTGCTTAGAAGGCAACTGGGAAACTTTATTGAAGTGACAAACTGTGTGACAGCTAAGGAAATAGGCTTTTATGTACAGGGAAACAAGCGTTAAAGTCAAAACCACACAAGGCTTATTAAAATCGTATTCAGTGTTGGCAGTGGAAAAAGTGCAGATGGCTTTCTGAAAGCAGCTTCTTGATGGTTAAAAGAATAGAAAATAAAAACAAAACAAAAACAATTAACAAATTGCCATGATTATTGAGGTAGAGATGAGGAAAGATGGACAAAAGAAATTACTGTCAGGGCAAATTTGCTAGTTGGCAATGATGTTGCTTAAAAATGAAGAGGTGAATGCACATTTACAAGTTCTCAGCTGCCAGCTGCCAAGAATGAAAGTCGCACATCTGGCTAATAAAATGGATTTGTTCCTGATTGCTCAGTTTCTAGTGGTGTTGGTTAAAGATGTAAAATTCTGGAAGAGAGGTCTTATCCCTACAGACTCTGTTCTGTAACACAAAAAAGCATGAACCTTCCCACATCTGTCTAACGTTCATGAGAAATTCCCTGTAAATTTCAGTGTTTCCCTACAATCTTTCGTCGTAGGAGAATTAGAGTTTAATGGCCTTCACCCTTCTTGTGTTTGGTTCTCGTTTGTAGTCTACCAAGTATTGAGGAGGTAGGGTAAAAGGTGGGAAGTGAAGAGAAAAAGGGGCTGGAATTCTGAGAAGGTACACAAAAGTATGAGAGGTCAAGGTCATAACACTTGCATTAAATCCTGTCTTGAAACTGGAAAGGTAAAGGAATATATGCAGATGACATTGTTTAGCAAAGGGGTTTGACAGTTCATTTGAACATGGTACAGCTCATTCCCTCTTTAAAGAAATATCTAGGACCAAATCTTTTAATCTCTCTTAAACTCTTGGCTCTCTTTACAGATCCATTCTCATTTCTGATTTTTGTTTTCAATTCCAGTTTCCGATTCCCAGTGGTGTAATGTTTACATGCTTATGCAGGTCAGCTGATTCCTATTTCATTGACATGAAGTAAACCCCCAGCCCAGGCATGCTCTTTATTCTTTCATTCCCAGAGTCTGAACTCTGAGTGTCTATTTATCACTCCTGAGACCCTGAAGTCAGAGTATTACAAATCCCAGAGTTGTCAATAAAGTCACTCATGTATCTATGAACTACTTTTTGTTTCCTCTCACAAGCTCAGGCATTCACTATTTACTTAATGCCAGTTTGACAGTACTTTCTAGTGAGGCTGGGAGTTGAACAGTTTAGTGCTGTTGGGCTGCAGCCAATGATGCTTCCATCTCAGTTGGGAAAGGAAAAAAACAGAACATATAATAAATGTGTTTTTACTTAATTTCTTTATGTCAGTCACAGCTGTTGAACTTACAGAATAGCACAAGGCTACACAGCCTGCTAGGACCATGTGACTCACAAAGAGCTCTAGTGTGATTTCTAAGCTGGGGGTGTATTTCATGAGTAAGGGCTGTACCCATGTAGTCCACTTCCCTGTTTCAGAAAATGAGAAAGTTGAAAGAACTGCTGAAACTGAGGTAGTGGGTTGTCCTGGGACTCACTTCCCAGGTAAACTTGGAGTGGAAAAGCAAGAACTGTGAGCACTCGCTGTATGTGATATATATGGCTGTTGGTATGTACTTTGGTAAAGTTTGATATGAAAGTTTAGTAAAGTTTTTAGTGTGTAGCTCATGAGGTCAGAAAAATGTGTAGCTACAGCTTGAATGGGGGCAGCAGATGTAATGATGTTTGCACCACCCTACGCTTTATAAGGTGTCCAGGGCAGCAATGAGGATTTTTTGCTTGATTTTGGCTTGGATTCATCCTTCCTGGTTTACGAAGTAAACAAGATTTCTTTGTTCCTTACCTACTCAGTGGAAAAAGAAACAGTTGTTTAGAGGGCCATTTATGATCTGAATTTTTCTGAGATGATTCATTGGTGAATAAGGTGTCTATAGCTACAACCCCCAGGCTTAATGATTTGTAAAGCCTGACAGCATTCAGAGGACACTTTTATTTTTAATTTAATTAACAGACATGAATAGTCATGAAGAATGTTGTGATGGAACACAAGGAAAGCAAAAACTTTGTATGTCAAGAAAGTATTGAGTATACCATGATCTCTTACAGTATAACAGGAATAATAGATTTCTTGTAACATGTTGACCATTAAAGGTGTTGTTAGCAAACATGAGGGTAATCCTTCACAAGTACAGTCCCACTTCTGAGCTATAAAGTGTTATTGTGACAGTCAAGCACTGCAGCAGCAAAATAGACAAACCATTGAGGCTTTAATGTTCTGTGTGTATGTAGAAGGAGTAAGAAATAGGCCCCTCTTAGCCTATTTGATCTTCATTCTTTTCTCCACATATACAGTACTCTTACACCCAGCTGGTTCATTTGATGGAATTAATTTCTGTAACTGAATTGTAATGCCAGTGAGTGATTTGATGCTCTTGAAAAGCAGAGCTGTGTTCTTGGTGGACTGGGGAAAGAATGACCCCCAAATTTCCAAAAAGTCCTAAGGAACAGAGGAGAGAGATCCCCCTGCAAGATCTTGTAAGCTAAAGAAACTGAATGAGCAAACCATGTCAGATTGCTCAGTTGGCAAAAAGCCCTTCACACAAATGGCTGCATTGAGTAAAGGAATGTCATGAACAAACTCCAGCAGGTTCCTTGTTGAACTCAAGGTAGCAGACAACTGGAAGCTCATGAAAGCAACCGGTTTTACGAGGTCTTCAAGCTAGGAAATGCAAAATATATGCATGTAACTAAGGTATTATGGAAAACGGAGAGGGGGAGGTAATTCAACAGGTCCATAACATGGAAGGATAATTGGCTATGTAAAGAAGTACCATAATCTTCTTTATGCTTTCATGCCATAAATATTTACAAGATGCAGGTGTTGGGCAGCGAATGGAATGGCAGTATTCAGAAGATGTCAAGAAAAGTCAATGGGCAGGTGGAGTAGCAAAACAATAAGACTACTTAAGAGCAGCCTAAACCAGGATAGGTGAGGACCTCCCTGCCTGTACCAGCTACAGGGTAAACCTTAAGGACACTGTAGCTCCACGAACACATGGAGCACAGTAGAATATAGCACAGCAGATCTGAGTAAAGTGATATAGTTGCGTCCACACAGCTATGTTTCTCTGTTTTCCACATTAGGCCTTCTGGTCTCATTGACTTTTGATTTATTACCAATGTTCCTAAGCTAGTGTTTATTACAGTTACATTTTTCTTTGGATAAAGTTCTGCGGTTTAACAGTTTTAATAAAGCAATTGTCAGAGGTCAGATATAGTTCAAAAGTCTTTAGACCATGGTACTCTCTTTTTGGGATTTGTGTGTAAGAGTTTGAGCTAGTTTTGCTTAAGTTTTGAAAAGCCCTTATTCTTGGTAAGAAATCCTCTTGGCTGCTTAGCAGTATCTTGCAGAGGTTTCTCATAATCATGCCTTGAAAAGCTGTTGGGTGTAAATTCTCTTTTGTTGTGCTCCTTGAGATAACAAAATTAAGCAAGAATATCATAAACTTCTTACTTTATATTCTATTACACCTCATAAAACTAATATTATCTTAGACATAACAGTAGCTTTCTTATTTTATTAAGTTTTTTGGCAGCTAAGGAGCCCTACTTCACAAACCTCCCTAGATTTTAGATACATTGTTTGAAGAGGCTATTCATCTAGATGCCCACTCCATTCCTTTACGATTTGCCAGAAAGGGCAGAATGGGTGCTATGTAGCAATGATGAAAATGGGCAACTTTCTTATTAGCTATTAAAATTCGTGTCTGGTTTAGTTACATAACCTAAAAGAAATGACACACTAAATTAATTCACTGGCTGTGAACTGCAGCAGTTAAAATGTCTGTTTCATGGTCCTTGGTGGATTATGCCGTAGCAGCTGAAGAAGTTACTGCTCTGACTGTGGGGGAGGTCACCTCTCTAGCTTACTGCAGCTAAATGTGACAAGGAAAAGGGAATCAAAGCTGTAAGGCATTTTCCTTTGGTTTTGGGAGAGGTTTTATTACAGGTTTTCTATTATATAATGTCTTGTGTATACTTTGCAGATGGTTTGATTCTAGGTTCCATTCAGTATCAGCCACTCAGCATTCAGTGTTCCTTTTGAATCTTGCTATCAAATTTTAATGGAATGGAAGTTCCATCCAACTCCACATAGATGTTTATGGCTTCTGTTTGTAGAGAATGAAAGTGTCTGTGGCTTTCATGCATGCCCATCCACACTGTTGACTTCCAATATTGTTCAAAACATGTGGCTTGCTTCTGAGCACACAATCTATTACAAGTAAATAGGCTGAACTTTTTGAATGATACTTGCTGATTGAATTTGGTCTTGGTATGCATTACACATTTCACCATTGCTATCTGTATTAATTAATATTCATTCAAATAACTGACACAACAGGCACTAAGGTGAGTGTTATCTCTTGCCATCAAACATGCATTTGTACTGACGGGGACCAATGTAGGATTCAGATGTTTTCCTTGCAAACGTGGCTTCCCATTCTTTTCCCTCTTTGCAGGATTCTTTAATTCAGCTTTAGAATTTTAATCATTGGCCTGCTTTTGCCACATGCCTGGCTGTGATGCAGTGACAGCATGGTAGACTTTCCATTTTTGATAAATCTTACAAATGTCTCCTGGATTTATTATCTGAAACTCTGCTTTTTTAGAGCATGTTGGATATCTCTGTTATGTCCACATTCCTGGAAGATTGACAGTGTTTATTCTCTGAAAAAAAACAAATAGTAACCACAGGCATTTGTTAATTTTTCTTGCATAACCTGCTCTTGGACTTTTTACTGAAACTGGAATATGTATTGCTGTTCAGATCTTTTGTGTTTCTGAAAGGACAAGCACATGCCATGTTACTTTTACTCTCTGCCTAATCGTCTGAGTCACTTGTCCAGGCTCTTTTAAAGACAGCATTAAGAAACAGACACTTTCAACATGTGATTCATCTCACCCTAATATAGATATCCAAAATAGGTCAAGTGTATGCATTCTAGAAATGCCTGGAGTTAGATAAGCTGAATCTCTTCCCAAGTGTCCCAAAATTGCAGTGAATTGCAACTCTGCCTAGCAGACTTCTATTTATTTCCCTGGTATTGGTGGTCAAGACATTGGATGTCATTGTTAGCTCTTGTAGATTCTTCAAAGTTGTCTCCATTTTGATACATTGGAATGCTGTGCATCTCTTTGGATGTCCATGAATCCTAGCAGTCCCTGGTGAAACTCATATGCTAACTTTGTAAATTGATCCCATATTATGCTCCTAAACATCTAGAACTACTCAGTGCTATGCAAGGGGGAAAAAAAGTACCCATTCACTTCTCCTGTACTTCTTGGCTTTGGCCACCATAATGCAGAGGAGGAAGGTAATCTTTAATTTAGCTGAAGGCACATGAGATGTTGGGCTTTGACTGGGTTCATGGACAGAATGTTAAACTAGATTGGAGGGGGGGGGGGGAAAGGGGAAGGACCAGTCTTGCTGGAGATAAGCCTGGACCACTTGTGGGATGGTGTGATGGCTCCACTGCCACCTCAGGGGAGGTAGGGGACAGTGGGCCACGCAATGAGGAAGATGTAAAGGCTATTGATGAGCTAGGACTCACAGTAGCATTTGGGAGTGATCAAGCACAGAGCAGTCCCCTACCCAGCAAAAAGTTGCCCCAGCTGAAATGTATCTATGCCAATGCATAGAGCGTGGGGAACAAGCAAGAAGAGTTTGAAGCCATCATGTGGCAGGAAAACTATAATATTATTGCCCTGATGGGAACATGATGGGACAAATCCCATAGCTGGAGTGCTGTGTTGGATGGCTATAGGCACTTCAGAAGTGATAGGCCCAGAAATAAAGGCAGTGGGGTGCTCCTGTATGTCAGGGAGGAGATTGACTGCTTTCAGCATGATAGTAACAGTGATGGTAGGGTGGAATGCTTGTGGGTGAGAATCCAGGGAAAGGCCATCAAGGCAGATGTTATGATGATCTGCTATATACCACCCAACCAGGATGAGGAGGCTGATGAAGTGTTTTATAGGTGTCTGGGGAAGGTCTCAGAATTGCTAGGGAGAATGTCCACCCACTGCTGAGCCGATGAACAGCTACTTTGACTCTGTGTTTGTCAGTGATGCCAGTTGCTCCAGAGAGTTCAGCCCCTGAAAGACCGGGATGGGGAGCAGAAAGTAGCCCCCACAATCCAGGACTAAATGATCAATGACATATTGTGCCACTTAGATGTCCATAAGTCTATGGGACCAGATCCTGAGTCAAGCAGCACATACAAGACAACCAGGCAACCAACCCCAGTCAGCATGGGTTTATGAAAGGCAGGTCCTGTCTGACTAATCTGATCTTCTTCTACAATAAGTTGACCCACCTAGGAGATGAGGGAAGGGCCATGGACATTCTGGACTTTAGTAAAGCCTTTGACTGTCTCCCACAGCGTTCTCCTTCAGCAACTCATGGCACAAGGCTTGGTACTGTGTACTGGATGAAAAGCTGGTTGGCTGACAGGGCCCAAAAAGTGGTGGTGGAGCGAGTTAAATCTGGCTTGTGTCTGGTCGCTAGTGGTATTCTCCAGGGTTCAGTACTAGGGCCTGTCCTCTTTAATAGCTTTATTAATGAGCTGGATGAGGGGATTGAGTACACCCTCAGTAAGTCTGCAGATGACACACAGCTGGGTGGCTGTGTTGATCTGCTAGAGGGTAAAGAAGCTTTACAGCAGGATCTGGACAGGTTAGACCAATGGCTCAATGCTAATTATAGGAAGTTCAACAAGGCCAAGTGCTAGGTCCTCCATGTGGATCACAATGGCAAGCTATAGACTTGGGGGTATGTGCTTGGAAAGCTGCAACTTGGAGAGGCACCTGGGGGTACTGGTTGATAGTCAACTGAATATGAGTCAGCAGTGTGCCCAGGTGGCCAAGAAGGCCAATGGCATCCTGGCTTGTATTAGAAACACACTGGCCAGCAGGAACAGGGGCGTGATCAAACCCCTGTACTCAGCACTGGTGAGGACACATCCTGAGTATTGTGTTCAGTTCTGGGCTCCTCACTACAGGAAGGACATTGATGTTCTGGAGTGTGTTCAGAGAAGGGCAGTAAGACTTGTGAAGGGCCTAGAGCACTTGACCTGTGAGGAGTGTCTGAGACAGCTGTGGTCAATCAGTCTGGGGGAGAGGAGGCTGAGGGAAGACCTAATCACTCTCTACAACTACCTGAATGGAGGTTGGAGCGAGGAGGGGGCCAGTCTCTTCTCCTTGATGACAAATGACAGGACTAGAGGAAATGGTTACAAGCTGCACCAGGGTAGGTTTAGGCTGGATATTTTAGGAAATATTTCTTCACTGGAAGGGTTATCAGGACATTGGAATGGTCTGCCAAGGGCAGTGGTGGAATCATCATCCCTGAAGGTGTTCAAGCACCATGTGGACCTGGTACTTAGGGGATGGTGGTTTAGTGTTGACTCATCAGTGCTGGGTTGAGGGTTGGACTGAATGAGTTCTCTTCCAACTGGCTGTTTTCTGTGTGAACAATGCTTTAGTATATATTAATATGCAGTTTAGCTAAGTGTAGGAAGCAGTGCCTCCTTTTCCCACTAACTTTACTATTTTGTATCTTTTTTCTCAAAACAGAATGAGAGGTATGAGACAGCAGTGTGGTTGGTGAGTTGTTTTTATCTATTTCAAGGTAAATATGTCCAGAAGACATCCCAGCCTTCATATCAAACTTGCTACAAGAACTCTGCACTATATTGTCAGGATATATTTTTTGGTTGTTTGTTTTCTTTGTGTCTATCGTATGAATTGCTTGTTCCCCATATAATGTCAATATGTTCATTAAGTCATATACTACAGTGAGGCTTTCTGTACTATCTGTAACACTAAGCATTTTTTTTCCTTGGGACTCTGTTTCTTTTTTGTAGTGTATTCCAAATAGCTCCAATCAACGCAGCTGCAGCTTGTGATGGTTAAAACAAGGACTTCCCATTGGTAGTCCCACCAGACACCTGCCAGTTTCCCCTTGCCTGGACTGTGATGGCTGATGTACAACCACAATCACACAATTTATGGAGGATATTTGTACCTCTGTGAAAAAACATTGACTCAGCCTACTTACACTGTGTTAAGCCATGACTCAACTTACTACCAAGTGAATGGTACACCCTTTCTCAGAAAGGACCACACAACAAATTCACAGCGTTTTCCTGCAGTCTATTGAATGGCTCAGGAACCTTGGACTGAATTTATAAATCTGCTTGCAATTTACAATATCCAAGTCATAGTGACATCATATAATTTTAATTAGCCTTTGCTTGTTTGCTGTTTCATTTTGAAATCTGTAATGCTATCAAAGTTTTGTAACTTGATGCCTATCCATTATTTGGTTTCTGGTTTGCTGTGTGCTGCTGCCTTGTTTTTGTATTTACTGATGGAGCATTCAGACATTATTTATTCCTCCACCAATAGTGGAGGAGGTTATGAAACGTTTTCCAAAAGTAATTTTGCTGTATTTAGTCATACAGCAGCTGCCCTCCCGTCTTTTCTTTCTTTTATAATATTTATAATACAGGCAACGATACCAAAACAGTGCTTACTATTCATGGTGAAGTGGTATGTGGCATTGAATTCATATGTTTTAGGTATATAGTAACAGCTTGATAACTCTGGGAAAACATTTAGATTCTTTGTGTGGTTCCAGTGGGGGAAGATGGGGATTTTTCACTCCTCCTTTGTAAAAGAAAAGACTCATTCACAGTCCTCTTCAGGTCTCTCCCCTTAGTAAAGTAGTATACATATCTTCCTTCTTCTTCCTTTTTATGATTTTGGTATTAAAAAAAAAGTCAGAGAATAAAGGCTAGATTTCTGTATTTACATTAACATTTTGGTTCTGAAGTGAAACCTGATCATCCTCAGTCATTGTGTGTATTGGTTTAGTTTGCAGAGCTATGCTGGTCTGTGTCAAGTATCCCAGTTTCAGAGAAAACTAATCAAGAAGGTCTACTTCAGATCTGTATCCAATGTACTCCACACTCTAATGGGAACACAATGGTCAAAACTCATGAATGGCTCTGGACAATCTTGACTTGCACGTGTGTTTGGAACATGTAGTTGAAGGCTAAATTTAGCCTGCAGTACCCAAAATCTTGCAGTAAGGTGTGGTGCCCAATGCATGAAGTGCTTTGATCAACTAATCTGCTTATATTGTGCTAAATCACATTTATAATGTAGATAAATCTTAAGCTTTGTAGAAAGATACCTGAGGTCAATGTGGCTTCAAAATCACTTGTACCATGTTAATATAGGTACTTAGTAACCAACAGCTTTTAAAAAAAATCCATTTAAAACAATCTCTTCCAGCTGTGGTCAGAGGATATTGATTACAAAACTAAAAAGTTTAAAATCAGATGGTTGCATGAGGACTTCCCTCAAAAGTGTTCTAACTTCTAGGACTAATGTGATCAATTTCACTCAAAATGTTCTTGCTTATTATAGCTGGCAGCACATATCCTAGAAAAGCTAATCAATAAGCACTAACCCACAGACTGATACCATCCTCCATCAGGCAGTTAGGAATTTAATGTGTTTTCACTGGGAGTGAAAATAAAGCAAAAAATATTAGTTTATTGATCGTGCTCCTGTGACCCATTTCTTAGACATTTTTACTCCCTTTGTCACAATGTAGCTGGGTTAGCCACATATGTCTGTGCACCATTCCAATAGCCTACTAGCAACACTGCACTGAACTATAATTTGACTTAATAAAACATTCCCATTAGAAGCTTGTGACCTAATCAGATATAATACAAATATTTACAGAAATGCTCAAGAATGTTTTTTTTGAAGCACGGATAGTCATAAATAAGATTGAAAAGTTCTGCCTTCAGTTGTTGTAATGTCAAATGTATTCAATTACAGAATTTTTGAAATGGAAAAATATTTTTTCCACTATTCTCAGGGTTCAAGGAGATAAAAACGTTTTGCTGAAGTTGAACAGAAATGGATCTTTAGATGGGCTACCTTTATTATTAATAGAAGAACTCTGTAAAAAATGAAAGTTCTACTTTAGCCTTCTGTCATGTTGAGTTGAATCTGCTGATGGATATTCAATACCATGCCTTTGTCGTGCCAGCTTCAAGATGAAGGTGTTGGCTGGAGCAAAGTGTCATGAGATTTGAAGTTCAGGTTGTAACATGAGAGGCTTCCTGAGGGTTTGGGGTGTTGGTCTTTTGTGCTGTGTACTTGGGTGTGGGGTTTTATTGCTGGCTTCTGATACTGTTTACACTTTTTGCTGTGCTTTTCTGCGAAATAGGCTAAGGAAAAATTGTACCTTTCATTAAACTCCTTACCTGAACATAGAGGTTTTTGTGCTACTTTCCCTCCCATCAGTGCGTGGGCAGGGGGGCTTGTTCAAGTGGGATGTGTTAACCCAGGACACTTCCACATTCATCTGCATGCAATAACTTCCAGTGGAGCAGGAAAAATACAAATGAAAGACAGTCTTTTCTCAGACAATAGCAGCCTTTATTGTACTTTATGTCCTTGATAACTCTTGATTAACTCAGGCCAAAGAGGTTAGCTCTGATCTCTTATAGAAATAAACTAATAGAACAGTTTGGGCTGGAAGGGACTTTAAAGATCATCTAGTTCCACCTGCCATGGACTAGGATACCTTCCACTAGACCAGGTTGCTCAGCACTTCATCCAGCCTGGCCTTGAATACTTTCAAGAGCTGGGGCATCCACAACCTCTCTGGGCAGCCTCTTACAGTGTCTCAGCATCCTCACAGTGAAGAAATTCTTCCTAACTTCTAATTTAAATCTACCTTCTTTCAGTTTAAAAATGCTACCAATTGTACTGTCACTACACTACACAAGTGTCCCTCACCATCTTTCCTGTAGGAATGTTGCAATAAGGTCTCCCCGAAGCCTTCTCTTCTCCAAGCTAAACAATACAAACTTTCCCAGCCTGTTTTCAGAGGGGAAGTGTTCTGGCTCCCTTATCATCTTTGTGGCCCTCTTCTGGACCCTCTCAAGTAAGTCCATGTCTTGTTTTATGCTGAGGTACCCAGAGCTGAATGCAGTGTTCTTGGTGGGGTCTCACAAAAGCAAAGTAGAGGAGAAAAATCACCTCCCTCGATCTCCTCAGCCAAGTATCCAAAGAGCACAAGGCACTTATATTATTCGTTTTAGTATGTTGAAACAGCGAGGTGGCTACAGTTCCAAACCCAAAATTGTGCTTTAGTTGCTCAGTATTAGTTATGTGTAGGAGTCAATAGTTGATATTAGAAACTTTGACTTGCAGCTGCTTAGTTTTGGAGTTTAGGGATGGATTGAAGAAGGCCATGTTCTGGTTTTTTTTTTTTTTTGTTTTTTTTTTTTTTGTTTGTTTATTTTGTTTTGGTGGTTTTTTTTAATGTAATTTACTTTATTTCTTCTCTATTCATTATTTTTATACTGGAATAACCGAATGTGTTGTTCTTATTTAAAATAAGGTAAACAATGTAAAATCAGAAGTCCCACCAAGTACAAAAAAAAAAAAAAGAGGAATTTGTGCTGGCACAGCTGGCTCGTGGTTTTGATTTATCTTGTCTGCATGTGTGGCAGTCTGCTGAGGACAGAGGGAAGACATGACCTTTAAAATCTATCTGCATAATACATAGGTGACTAATTTTCTAAGCAGGAAGCTGATACAAATCTGCTGAAATCAGTGGGAGGTTAGGTCCTGAAATATCCTCATGCATCTGGCACTTAAGGATCTATTTAAACACCTTAGTTCTACTTATATCCAAATATCTTGTCAGTAAAGGAATGTTTCAGAGTACCCATATAAGATGCCAAGAGCTAGGCAAGGTATTAAGCAATACGAAACATTAGACACAAGAACTTAGAATTAATACCCACAAGCTGCGAAAAATCCTTTTATCCCCAAGTCAGAAATTCCTATAGGATATTCATTTTAATAGGACTCAGTTACCTATCTCTTCTCATAAAGAAGAGGTCATTAGATAAACATAATCAGATAAAGGAAAACAAGATCACAACTCTGTCAGGGAAAAATGGTTTTTAGGGCACAACTGAGCTGAACCAACAATCCCAGTAAGGAGGCTCTCAGAATTATAAAGCTGTAGGAAAATCTTTTAGATATGCATACTAGAAGATAGTTCTGGTGAGGGAAGCTATGAAATCCCCAAAACTCAAACAAAACAGAGCAACTCAATGCAAGGTCAGTCAGTTAAGAAAAGGCTTGAGAAAGGAGCTGAAAGCTAATAGTTCTAAGACTGTTCCCACAGAGGTGCCCATTTTCATAGGTCTTAAAGTACACGTGTGGAACCATTACATCTTGAGCCTAGAAACCAGTGCTGAGTGCTTTCCAAGTTTTAGCCAAGTACCCAATTCCTCATAATTCATTTGTCCTCTTGCTCACATTACATTGTGAGCTAAGGTTAGTAATGAAATCAGTTTAACGGTACATGGAGATTCTCCCTAAACCAGACATTTAATTAGCTGTTTTGATATGTATAGGCTAAAACTTTATGAAGGTATTATCTTCAGTTTCCCTGTGAAAGTTGAATATTCTGTTTTCAGCTTTGTATGCACCATCTATGGGAAATAAATGATATGTCAGTACTCAAATGTGCCAAGAGAACGCTGATATATTGTGTGCTTCACTCTCAATTATCCATGGGCTGTTTATCCAGGTTGTTGATTGACTATGTTGTGGGTGCAAGGCAATGGAGCTGGCTTTCTACACAGCTGGTTGGACTTGGATTAACTCAGGTGCAGTTGAAGCATTTAATCAGCTTTCATGTGATATAGACTCCACACCAATAACTCATGTAAACCTCATCTGCCTACGTGTAGATTTAGTGTGGGTGTCTCTTTTATACCCGTTAACTTCTGTGACAATGCAAATTCTTGCCTGAGTGGCTTGGGTCAAATTTTGCTTCTTAGCTCCCATTTGGAGTTGATACTACTGAACCAGGGGTGGCTTTGCCTCAGATTCTGAGAGAGATTATCAGGGTAAACTCAGTACCATAATAATGCTCAGAGCAAATCTGATGTGGTGCAGATGTGTTAAGAATCCTTCTCAAGACAGTAGCACTGTCGAGTGCAGTACACAAGTACCCAAGTGAATGGTCCCGTGCAGAGCCATCAGAATGCCTCCTGTTAGCGCATCCCAGTCTGGGGATTATCTGGACCCTGCTTCTGTGACATAAAGGTTTTACAGGCTTGACTGGTAACAGAGCTACAGAACAAAGTCCTTATTGAATGCATAACAGAAGAGCCACCATATAAATTAGCATGAGCTATTTCAGCTTTCTTTAGATAGAGTTTGCCTGGCTGCCTTTCCTTTTTCACTGCTTTCTGCTGTTTTTCTGGTTGCATAAACTAAACAAATTAAAGTTTGCTGTATCAGCAAAACTGTCAATTATGTCTGTGTTTTAGTTATCCAGCCAGTTAAATAAGCTTCTTAGTTCTCAGCCTTTGGTCTTCTCTTCAGTCAGGGAATATGGGACAGGTTTATTTCAGGGGTCATAGACCGGCCATTGCCACTGTATGCAGCATATATACGTAACAGTATAACTGCTATCACATCGTGTGTGATGAGTATATTCTCTCTCCCTATCAGGTGGATGTTTCTGGCTGTCTATTTTCATGCCTACACAGTAGTCCTTTCTTCCTCATTTAAAATCAAAGACTCGGTGACAGTAGATCTGAGTCTTGGGGTTTATGCCCTTTAGAATAGATGCTTTCAGTGCTTCTGCAATGCTGTAACGAGCTAATGCTAATGTGCTGTGAGAAGAGCTTCTGAGGTTAATACATTGAGTATATTATTTGGAGGAAAAAATGAGACAACAGTAGTTGTCTACAGTTTCTGTAAAGCTGTGCATACAGCCAGAGAAATTCCAAAACCTTTTATTTTGGTTTTCAGTCACCTCAATTTGAGGAAAATTCTTTAGTAAAATGTCCCAAATAGAGTCTCAGGAAAATATCCTATATTATTTTCCTATTTTGGAGACAGAATGGGAGCTCAAATCATCCACTTTGTAAAATAAGATAGAGTTCCCAGAAATATTGTTTTAAGAGATGTCCTACAGTCCTACTAGCTGATGGATAGCTACTCAAGTGTATAGGTCATTCTGCAAACTAGCTCTTCTTTATTTCTTTCCTTCTCCCTCTCCTCTTTCAACCAAAGGAAGCATGCCCATAGGAAAATTTATCAGATCTAGTCTGCCTGGATCTGGGCATCTTCAGGCAATTTTGACAGCAAGAATATAACTTCTTCCCCAGTATCAGTCAAATGTCTTCAGTTAACATCTGGAAGATACTACTCTTGATTGTAGAGTCATTAAGATGATTTACGTGACTGAAATTATTGATGCTTGAAAAAAAAAGACAAAAGACAAAGAGATGAGTATATCCACATAGGAAACAACCACAATGGCTGACGCTTTGACAGCAAATGTGGGCCAAGGCATCACATGTTTATACTTACACTATTCAACCCAAATCTCTATAAACTTGTTATTTGTTACAGATTCCCCAAGTTGAGGAGAACTGACTGAAGCATACAAGATTAGGACTCAGGCTTCAGTCAAATGACTGTGTTTCAACAGCTTATTGTGATGAACTGAGCTGTGCTAACCCTGTGAATGCAACTGCAGCCGTATGACTGCACATAACACTTCTCAGTGTAGGCAGACTCGGTGCACCAGCTGAGCATAGCTTTTTAGGCTGATGAATCTTTGATAAAAAAAAAAAAACAACAACTTGATGCAATTATCACTAAATTTTCAGTCACATTACAGTTCAGATTCCTTCCTTTTAAAAGCAAAACCATGAAACTGTCTCTTGGTAGACAACATCTGACATAAGGAGAAAACAGAAAGGACAGGCTGTCTTCTCTGACCTAAAGTTCCAGTCTGAGGAACTATTTGTGTGGCACAGATGCTTTCAGGACTGACTGGTTTTCATCAAAAACTGTTGAAGATTTAGAGAGTTATAAATAGTTCCTCCTTCATTAGCCAAGATGTCAAAGACTTCAACCACAGGTGCAGTGATTTCTACAGGGGTGAGAAAGGAAAGATCACTCTCAGTAGAACTGCTATGTCCTTGACAGTGAAAAACCACAAGTCACTTTTCTCTTTCTCGTTGCTGAATAGAGAATAATGCTTAAATTGACATAGGCCACAGAGAAATTATTAAAAAAAGATAGGATGTTGACTCTAGCAATGCTTTCTTGAATTATTCTTGATTTTGAAATTATTTCAATAGAATCTACTGTTAAATTGATAGCATGTTGTGAAAATGTGAGATGATTAGCTCCCATGAACAGTGAGAAAAAATGATTCATGGAAAGTATGGTATCTGACCATAATATTAACAGTCTTCTTCTCTTGTACAGACCAAGAAAGACGTAAAAAACGCAAACCAAAACAACCATCTCTGTCATGAACATCTGTTACCAGTCAAGCAAACGTTAACAACAGTAAGCAGTCTTTCTTTTTTGCTTTGCAGAGGTTCCTCATTACAAAGGTCCAAGTTCAAAATGAAGGTTGGACTGGAAAGGTGAGAAACATAGTGTTCTACTGAAAATACTCAAAAAACCCCCAAATTATATCTCTGAGCTCCCTTCCTAAGTATCATTCTGATTCATAGTTTGGAGAAATGTCACCTTTGTAGTACAAACAGGAAGAAATAGCATAGGAACAAAACCATAACAGTGTATGAACACTGGCTTTAATGAAGAAGTATTCAATAACAAGAGTTCAGCTAATGGCAACAGAGTAGGCAAACAATACAGTCAAGGAACTTCTTACCTTTGAGAACTTGAGAATTTTTAATTTTTTTTTTCCTGGCTGAACTGAAACTTTTAAACTTCTGTTGAAGCCTACAAACTTCATGGGAATGTAATAAATTATTAAAAATAAGCCAGAGATCTGTTATTACATGGGGATTTGAAGACTGGGACCTGTGCAAAAATGGGTCAAGATTCTTATAGTACTAAACAGACTCAGATTTTTTCAGTACTAAGATGTAATTTAGCATTGTAATTATTTCACATTTTCACAGCTGTATCCAGATGCATTAAAAATATTATCACAAGAGCTGCTCTGATTTTTAACTTTATACAGTTGTTGCCTCTATTTGTGGGCAGAAAGTTAAGAGAGAGTAATGTGGTTTACATGTTGATCTATCATAAAGTTTGAATTATTTTTTAGAATTCCTTGCGTCAAGACTCTCAGCCTTAGATCTATCACCATAGGGATCACTTCCTTATATACTCATGCACTTGATATCTAGAGATATCAGATAAAAAGGTGCATAAAGATATTGAGAGAGCTCATAATTCTGGGAGTGAGGTTTGTAGACTGGGTATATGAATCAAAATGAATCTTGAAGTTATTGTGTGAAACATCTAAATGGACTCAGCAGAATGAAAACCACATTGCAGTTATGAATGACAAAGCAAGTGAGTATTTCAGCTGAATCACAGAATCACAGAAACATTTCAGTTGGAAAAGACCTCCAAGATCCAAGTGTTGACCTAACACCACCATGGCCATTAAACCATATTCTCAAGTGCCATGTCTAAAACTACCATAACGTTTTTTTGAACACCCGCAGAGACAGTGACTCCACCACTTCCCTGGGCAGCCTATTCCAATGCCTGGCCACCTTTTCAGTAAAGGAATTTTTCCTAATATCAAATTTTTCCTGAACTCCTGCTAGTCATTATGCCTCTCACTTTGCGTTCTGCTACTGTCATTAAATGGAAACTGCAAAGAGGATACTTCATGTAGTTTTCAGAGAAACTGAGGTTGTCATTGCTTAATGGCTTCCCCCTACCCCACTCTTTTTTTTTCTTATTTTTTTTTTCTCATGAGTTTTTCAGCTATATGGCTCAAAAGCACTGGTCCTTTTATTTTCTCATCCTCTGCCAGGTCTTATTCAGCTTCGTTCTCACTTTACCCCTACATTTCCTGTGCCTGAAGGCACAATTTTACCTTCATTCCCTTTCCTTCATTAGTACACTTCTTTGTGAACTCTTCTTCCCTGTAATCTTTCCCATAGCACTCAGTATCTTAGGTTATCCTTTTGCTTCCTGATCTTGCCTTGCTTTTGCTTTTTTGCCTAAGGACTTGGAAAACTTCAGTGATTACCATGAGCTTTTAAGTTCTTCAACCAGAAGACTCACCTAATGGGACACTTGTGTCACTTGTCTCAACATGAATGGTAATCAGTTCATTCTTCTGGTTCTTATCAGAAGTCTTTTTAACTTAGAGTCTCATCTAATTTATATTCTTGCTAAAAGCATCATGACAGGGAACACATTTTCTACTGGATCTGCTCAAATGACAAGTCTACAATTTCTTAGCCAGGACTCTTGGGTAATAAAAACCTGCCTCTTCACTATGCTTTTAAGAGTCTCCAATCCTTTATTCTCTCCCTTCTGTCTGAGAATTACAGAGAATCACAGAATATTAAGGGTTGGAAGGGACCTCAAAGGAGGTCCAACGCCCCTGCCAGAGCAGGATCACCTAGAGTAGGTCACACAGGAACACATCCAGGTAGGTGTATCTCCACACCAGAGGAGAAGTGTTTTCAGAGGAGTTTCCTTCTCCTTCTCAACATCTTAAAAAATAATTTATATTTCCCTAGGCTTCTCAGGGCTGGTACATTTTTTTTCCCTTACAGAAAACATCTTGCTTTTAAATTACATTTTCTAATAAAGCAAGTCAGTGTCTCAGCCCCTCTTGCTCTGGTCTCATCTCCCTGTGTCTCCATGGTTTTGTGTTAATCCCTTCATTTATGTCTGTCACATTTTGTGCAATGTGCATTTAAAAATCTGAAGTTGTTTGTGTTCCAGCATTCTTCCTACAAATGTTCAAACTTACATTCAGTGTTGATCACTGCTTAGTTGATTGCTAGCACTCAGGTCTTCTGTCTTGAGTTCTGTCAATGGATATTTCGTGCATAACAGACTTTGTGAAGTTTCTACTCAAGGATCATATAGACCCTGAAAACTCCACAGCCAGTAACACAGATTGACTAAGCAAATCTTAAGATTACTCTCTGAAGGCTTAGTCACCATTACTGTCTCTTCTTACAGGTTCCCAGCTTTAAAGAAAAAAAGACAACTCTCTTGGTTTAGCCTCCATGCTTCTAACTTCATGCTTTTGTAAGCTTTTGTCTGGGTCAGTGCTGTCAGCTCAATGAGACTCAGCAGTTAACTATTTTTCAGCTGTGATCTGTCAAAAGCAGGAAGCTTTCTTAACACCATTAGCTGCAATGCCTCAATCCTACTCATCAAAAACAAATTGTAATTTGAGAAACTGGAAATATTCCATAAATATAGATCTGAGAGCATTAAGCATGTTACCTGAAAGGGACAAAAGCCAGCGAGTGAATAAAAAGCAAAATAATCTAGAATGTTCTACTAAATCAAGCATAACATTTTTTAAACTGCAAAAGATTTATTTAAATTGAATAGTCCTTAATAAATCAATGAGACAGTATGAGTGTGCTGGACTGTTGTTTTTTGGCACAAGGTTTGTTTGTATGAAGATTTTTTCTTTCCTTTAAGCCAGTAAATTTGAAGTTCCAGTTTCTAAACCTTTTTTTTTTCTCAGTATTTTAATGGCTTTTTAGTTGGTAACCGAAGCTTTGGTTAGATTGTAATGATTGCTGTTTGTCTTAAGTAAGCAAACAGGCAATTACTTTTTCATAAAGTTGAAATTGCTTTGCATACTGATATTACCTACCCTATTGCCAGATTCCAGAGATCTTATTACCTTATTATAATTTTCCAGCCATGACAGATACCAAAAGAGCACGGAGTGTTCTCCTACAGAACAACTACTTGGCTAAGTTCCATTAATTCTTTTTATGCCCCAATTCTCTAATTCCCTCCTTTATAGTGTTTCCACAACCTGCATTTCCTTTGGCAAAAGAGGAGGAAAACAGTCTCCATGTGTACTTACTTCAGATTTTATTTTTTGTCTGAGCAGAACTCTTCTCTGGCATTTTGAAGGCCGTCCAATCAGCCTGCCTCCTATCTTCCTCTAAAATGGAAGACAACTAATTATCTTCAGTTTCAACCTTAAGTATTGTGTATAGATGGATATGCTTTCTTGAAACATAGGGGAACTTTGGGTTTTAATCCAAGCTAAAAATAAGGAGAACAGAGAACTTCTCTGTTCCTTTCAGAACCCTCCTGAAATGTTCTGGTATATATTCAGCTTTTTGTCTTTAGCTAAACCCAAAATTATGTTGCTAGGTGTTTTTAAATCTGCATCAGTTTGCCTAACTCCAGCCCAGGCAACTTGTTGACTTTTTGATTGCAGAGGCAGAAATATTCCTTCCTTCTTCCTCCCAAGAGTTATGCTTTCTACAGAGACAAATACAAGCACAGGATTGTGAAATCCCTCAGAGGAGTAATACGACTGTCATGAAAGAAGATGAACAGCAAAACCAAATTAATGAACTGGGCCATTTCTATAGGCATGATTAACTTGGCCTCAAGAAGGGATGGTAACACACTGTTTTGTCAGGAAAACTCCTAGAAGTCATAATAAGCCTTGGGCTAAATCCTCAACTGGGTGCAGTATGGGGTTCATTTACTTAAATGAAACTATCCCAGTTTAAGCAACTGAAATAATCAGTCCATTATACTTTCTCTTTAATAGTAGATTAATAGTGCTGGAGTGCCTTTTGAACAATTCCCAGTTGTTATGTGGGGAAGGGACAGGAAGTATCAGGGCCATGACATCTGATTTTCTAAAATTAATTGTTTTGTTTTGTTTGTTTGCTTGTTTTCTTTGGTTTGTATGTTTGTTTGTGGGTTGGGTGTTTTATTTCGTAGATTTGTTGTTGTTTGCTTGTGGGTGAGTCTCAGCAGAACCAGTTAGGGGACTAGAGGATTAGCATTATATTGCTAATATTGCTAATATTGCCCCTTTAATTGTGCTTCCAGTAAGAAGAACAAAAATGGCAGAATGACCAGCAGCTGTAATCAAGGCATACTACAAAACAATGCTACAGATTTTTATTTTCCTTTCTGTCTGAAGAGATGACCTGTTGTCCAAACATGGCAGCTGCAAATGGACAAAACCATTCATTTGGCTCTAAGCTCACACTTTCACGCTGAGCTTACCACACTCTTGCTCTATTCATATGTTGAAAATAGGCATGTGGCTAGGAAATGGATTTTAGAATTATAATACTCCTTTGGCTATTTTATGGTTCCAAAGAAGCCTTAAGAGTAGGCATTGTGGCAGAGCAAAAACATGGGAGAGCTGCAAAGTGCACTGCTCCTTAAGCTGAACATCTGTGAAAACATGTTCAGTCTGTACGTCTGCATTAAACTGAGGTGTAAGTCCTTTGGAATTACTAAGTGCTGCAAAAGTAGACTTATCTCACAGATACCAAGAAGGTGCAACTTCAGCTAACACAGCTATAGCTCAGAAAGCAAAGGCCAGACTCAATCTGGAATAAATCAGAGGAGTTACCGTCATCAAAATTAATCTGGCCTTAGATATCCAAAGAAAGTATTAACTGAAGAACCAGAGAGGATCATATGCTCAGTATGCAAGGCATCCATGACAGAGTATGCATATTTCTTTCAGGTACTCTCATACAAAAGCTGTGGATGCTCATTTTTTGGCTGCATAACTACTTGGAAGTGTCCCATGCTGTTTGATAAGACCCAGATGGTAACCAGATGGCTACATGACTCTGGAAGTGCTGCTTCAGACGGGGCCTAAGAAAACAAGTCTACAAACATCTTCATATCTTTCTCATAAGTTTTATTAATAGGTTATGGCACTGTATTCCTACTATTATGTAATGGCCGATGTTGGGTGGGGGGTCAGGGATCTCTGTGTTTGGGGTATGGTGTTGCAGACCATTTTCCAGTTTCAGGGAAAACAAAACTACTCTGACACAGAACCTAGGCATTTTCCTCTGAAGACTTATCTACTTTCCTGATATATCCTACATTGTTAAATTGTCAAAGTTCTAAAGTTGAAATCGGTGAAAATCCCTACATATCACACTGTCTTCAGGAGTATAGCAAACTCAGTCCCAGCTACTCCTTTTCTAAGAGCTCTCCCTTTGATCAACTTTACAGCCATTCATTTCTTATAAGGGGAAAGGTACATTGCCATGTGCATTAACCACCTAAAAGGTGACATACAGGCAAATAACATACAGGCAAATCCATCTCTTGAAAAACTTGGCTCTGACACCAACGACTAATTCTTGAGAGCATTTCTGTAGAAAAAACATTTTTCAAGCTACAGAGACAGAAACAGAGCTAGCTCTCTTGCCACTTGTTAATAACATCACTTCCCAAAGCAGAATTAACAGAGTTGCAGCATTTGTCCTTGTCCTGAAGGGTCAAACCCCCAAACATGTCCTAGCCCAGACAATGGGCTAAGCACCTGCAAATGTGCTTACCTGGACAGTTCCTGGGGTCCAGATGGTTGAAGCAAATGTATAGCACATATGATTAACATTGTAAGCACCTGTGAATGTGCATTCCTGGACACTTCCTGGGGTCCAAATAAACATGTACCAGCGTAATTAACTTTGTAACACAGATGGGAACTGTGTGTGCCCCTGGCTATGTTTGGATATGCTCCATCCTATTAGTCCAGTTATCAGGGTTCTGTGTTATCAAAGGGCATTAATTGTCTTGGGGCAGTATTTAAACCAGCCAAGAAGTCAGGCAAGTCGCCTTGTCCTCACCCAGACAGCAACAAGAGCCAAATGCTGACCCAGTAGGAGCTGGGGTCTGCTTACCACAAAGAGACAAGATCCAAGTGCTGCCCGAGTAGCAGCTGAAGAATCTGCTCTAGCAGACCAACAGCTTCACCCAGGCCTTGCACCTGGACCAAGGCAGAAAAGGGAAAAGCTCCAAGGGAATTGAATTGCAGAAGAGACTGCAGCCCAGTGAGGGAGCACACAGAGAGAGGTCCCCTAGCCCTCCCTGAGCCAAGGACTGCTTGAATCATAGCCACAGCATCTGGGAAGATACCAGACAGAGGAGCAAGTTGTGAGCACCCAGCCAATCTGCCATGGAATCCCATTTGTGGGAAAACTACAGATCACAGCACGTGTATTTCCATTATGAATTGCTGTATTGGAAATGTTAGATCTGTGCTTAAGTCATTTAACTCTCTTTATACGTGGAGTGTAAAACTCATGATTGAGTAATTGAACCTGTGAATACTTATTTTGTAAATAAGTTATGGTGGTGTTTGAAGATACCATTGCCCAAGATATTCACATTTTCGTTACAGTTCCACACTACTTTTCCAGACTCTATATTGTTTACAATACAAAAGGAAACTTGCAGGACAGTGATGACTCATTCCATCAAGGTATTTTCTAGTGACATTAAAAGACAAGGTGATGATTCGACTGCTTCTTACAGTTGCATATCAGTAACCTGTAGTAGAATTTGAGCCAATTTAAAAAGTTTTTCAAGACCATTGGCTGCTCATACTCTTCTCTAAGTCACCATGCCCTTCTCTAAACATAACAGGAAAGCATCTTACTATACATAAAGGCTAAAAGATGATTTAGCATAACCTGTAATACCAGATGCTTTTCTCACTCTCTCACACATTGTTTTAGTCTGCAGTCAATAAAAATATGCTGATGTGAAGATTTAGTGATACAAATGGGGCCTGGACTATTCAGGCATTGTTAGTCCAATATTACCAGAATGCCATGAAAAGTTAGCATATCCCAGTTTCTACTTAAATACTGTGTTTTTGCAGGAATTTCCTTTGGGAATTTCTTCACAAGAATTTATTTAGCTTCAGATGGATTGTATCTTCTCATATTATTAATATTTACTAATGTTGATAAGTGATTTACTGCAAAGTTTCTGCTTTACCTTAGTTTAGAGCCTGTTACACAGTCATCACTTCTGTATGTTAAAACACAATAAAATACCTTCATAATGGTACCTGCCATGAACATCAAAACACATCTGAGTTTAGAGGTACCAAAGCTTCTTGGCATCAAACTCTATCTATTCTATGAGTCATAAATGAAATAATTTTGAGCTCTATAGGCAAAGAATACATTATGATGGTTTGTAGTTAAACACATTAGATACTTACTAGGGACATAAACCAATTAGACAATGCATGTGCAGTGATAGGTGTATGTGTTTGCATGCATGAAGTTCATACAAGACAGAGAGGCAAAAGGATGGAAGCGAGACATCTGTGGTGGGGAATAGATGTGAAAGAAGGAAAGTATTGCCACTTGGAATAAGAACCAAGATGTTATTTTTAAATACCCAAGCTGTCATTTTGGTGGGAGAAGCAGCACATCACAATTATGCTCATTGCAGCTTAAAGCTTTACGAGGAGTTCACCAGGATCTAGTTTTATGTTAGTACTTTTGTGATTTGGTATTTAGAAACAGTACATTTTGTTAATGAACTTCTGTCAAAAATTTTAATTACTTATTATTACTCTCTTTGATTATTATGTATGCTTTGAAGATTTTTGTCCCTTCTTAAATATCTGCTCTCTGGATGTTTCTCGTTGCTGACCATTCTGAATTTTAATTTTGATGTGGTTTAAACTGTTTGGTTTTATTAAGAACGCAATCAAATCAAGAATCTGGAAGATCCACCGTAGCTCTGGCAAGTTCCTACAGACGCCTTTGTTTTCTGTTTTCATACTGCCATCTTGAGTATAAGTATTAAAACTACACCTACTACACACAATCATGCCTTTGCTTTCTTCCGTTGAAGTATCGTGCATGCTTGAAAGCAGGTTTTAAATACTGCCATATTAAAACACTTGCACTTTATATACAGGGACGTAAATAAATAAAGGTGAACCAAGTCATCTGTGATGACTGTTCAATAATACTGCATCTTGCTGAGCAAACAGAAACGTGTACCAGACAGTAAGATGTTTATTTGCCTTGTCACGTACATCTATTAGAAGAAATAATTCTATTTTCAGAAAAAGAGCAGAAAATATCTTAATTATTTGTTGTCTTTTCCAACATGATGACATTTTTGTAGGTCGCTGAAGTCTGGGAATGTGATGCTCTGAGGAGTCTTGTTTGTTAGCACTGACACTTTATTTCACCTTCTTTTCATATTCTCTCTCTTTATGTAAGAGTCTGCTCTGTTCTTTTTCTGTCACTGCCTTCAAGAATTAAGGATCAATCCAACGAAGCTTATTTTGCATTTTCAAAGTTGGATAATGATTTAGAGACTGTTATGACCCAATTCTCTGAAAATTTTGCAACTCTTTCTCTCCAATCAGGCTGCCTCAAGGGCAGTCACAAGCTGCTGTCTGAGAAGGATGAGATGCTGTGGTTTAATGAATTATTGGTGATTAGGTGAACCTTACTGCTCATAAGGCTGGTTGAAATGTTGATCTTCTTACAAGGACTCCTTCAGGACAGCATGATATTAGGCAAGTCACTAATAGATGTATATAAGGATAAAGCTTTACAGTTCTTATTTATCGAAGCTCTATCTGATGATATATCATCTGATACACATGAATCAAAGCCTTCAGAGACTGCCAGCTAGAAAATGTGACTGAAAATGCAGTATCACAGGAGACCAGGTGAAGATGAAAACAAAGCTACCAAAAATCACAACACTAAGCAGCAGTACCAGTGAATCTAAATCTTCTTCAAAGAGCAAGACAATAATTCTGTACAGGCCACCAGTGAATAGGCTTCTGTATAAAAAACTCATAAATATTCAAGCCATAACTCTTTGCAGGAAATCATGGAAGTGTCAGTAGTCAAAATGCAGATCGTCATGTCTTAAGACTGTTATTTGCACTTTATGTATATATTTTTAATTTTAATTTTTTTAATATGAAAATTGACATAATGGGGAAACAAAAGAGAATCTGTCTAATTAGAATATGTACAAAACAAGTATAAAATTTTCTGTAAAGCTAGTTTAATTGCAAGCAGTTTACTTTCTTTTCTGTCATAGGAGAGGAAGTGTTATACACAAATGCTCTCTTATGATGAAGTCTCATCTGATACTGAAGAGATACTTGATTTTTGTATCTTCGGAAAACTCAGCAACACTATTCCATTTTGAAAGGTATGCTGGGCTTGGCACATTACTGCATTGTGTTGTAGAGACCACTTGATGGTGGTGTTGTGTTGTGCAGCACTCCTTGAAGAGCAGCCCCTGAGAAGCTGCATAGCTCTCATTCTATGTAGCCAGTACAGTCAACATGAACTCAACAAGCCCCAGGATTCTTTGAGCTCACGGCTAGTGTTACTCACCAATTAACACATCCAGCAACCCATATGCTACAGAACCCCTTGGAATCAGAAATATTTTTGGCTAGTTTGAAGTTGCTTAACCAAAATCCATGTCTAGCATGAGTAAAGTACCTCTGCAGTATCTTCCAATTTTCTAAAGTGAAATGAATTTTTCATACTCCCTACAAGCACTTCCAGTTAAAAAGTAGTTACGGTGTCATCCTATTACAGCTCTCTTTCTATGTTGCCAAAAGGTTTATGATCTTCTTCTCTTAGCCTAACTTCTCTCTTCCTCTGATTGATATTCATTTAAGTGTTGGACAGGTCACAGTAGGGATAAAGAGAGCAAACCAGCAGAATGAGAAGTCATTGCAGCACTAATGTCTGAGTGGGATAATTCAGCCAAACCTAAACATGCTATTGCAAACTAAGGTGTCCAAGGTAATGTGAACTAGCTAGTTTAAAGTCAGCTTGGCTTCTTTCCCTTTTCATTGGGGCACTGACAAGATCTCAGCCTGTTGTACCTCCTGTGACAAAATCACTTCCGTTTTTCCCAGTGGGTAGATAGCTGTTAATGCTGGCATGGCTGTTTTAAGGTGGTTCTGGACACTGCATGTACAGCTGCACACAGACTGTTGTGAATGGGAGATGTTGCTCATGCAGTTCCAGGCACCGTGACCTGGGTGTTTCATAGGGCACTGCGAGCTAGTGTTCAAACAGATCCTGAGAGCTGCAGGTCCTGCAAAATCTCACTGAAAATTGCTTCAACCTTCTGCCTACTGTGTGGCAGCTGACAAGATCCATCACCTTTCTAAATTATCCCCAACCTCCCATGTTTGGTTGGTGGTTTTTTGGTTTTTGTTTTTTTTTTTTTTTTTTTGACACTGGATGGTGAAAAAGCTGAGGAAAGATTTAAAGCAGAACATACAGGTACCCAACAAGTCAGCTCTGGTGCTTAGGATAATGTCTATTAGATGTTCTTGTGTTTAGCCCAGTCTGCAGAGTACCACATGGATGTTGTACAAACACAACTACAGATGTTCTATTTAGATCTCTGCCTTCTTCTAGCAAATCTATTTCCACATCTTGTATGCTTTTGCTGTCTTTGTGCTCAGTACACCTTAACTATTGGTTTAAGCCAGTCGAGCTGTTTGTGGCTTGAATGTGTGGGCACTTCACTGGATGAAAAATGGTCTGGATGGCCAGGCCCGAAGAGTGATGGTGAATGGAGTTAAATCCAGTTGGTGACCAGTCACAAGTGATGTTCCCCAGGCCTCAGTACTGGGGCCAGTCTTGTTTAATATCTTTATCAGTAGTTTGGATGAGGGGACTGAGTGAAGACAACACGAGTTTGGAGGGAGTGCTCTTCTGTTTGAGGGTAGGAAGGCTCTACAGAGGGATTTGGACAGGCTGGGTTGATGGACCAAGGCCAATTTGATGAAATTCAACAAGGCCAGGTCTGGCACGTGGGTGACAACAGCCTCACACAAAACCACAGGCTTGGGAAGAGTGTCTGAAAAGGTGCCCATCAGAGAAAGAGCCGGGGGTGTTAAACAACAGTTGTCTGAATATGAGCCAGTAGGGTGCCTAGCGAGGCCAACAACATCCTGGCCTATGTCAGGAATAGCATGACCAGCAGGCACAGGGAAGTGACTGTCCACCTGTGCTCAACACTGGTGAGGCTGCAACTTGAATGCTGTATTCAGTTTTGGGTCCCTCACCACAATGAAGACATTGAAGTGCTGGAGATGGTCAGCAGAAGGGCAACAAAGCTGCTGAAGTTTCTGGAGAACAGGTCTTATGAGGAGCAGATGAGGCAAATGGGTTTGTTTAGTCTGGTGAAAAGGAGTCTGAGGGCAGACCTCATTGCTCTCTACAACTGCCTGAAAGGAGGTTGTATTGAGGTAGGTGTAGGTGTCTTCTCCCTAGTAACAAGTGACAGTGAAAGAGAAAATGGCCACAAATTGCACCAGGGCAGGTTTAGACTGGATATTAGAAGAAACTTCTTCACTGAACGGCTTATCAAACACTGGAACAGGCTCCCCAGGGAAGTAGTTAAATCATCATCCTTGGAGGTGTTTAAAAAATACATAGATATAATGCTAAGGGACATGACCTAGCACCAGACTTGGTAAGGTTAGTTATGGTGGTACTCGATCTTAAATATCTTTTCCAACCAAAATAATTCTGTGATTCTGATACAACTGTGCTGTGTAGGTGAACAGTAGTTTGATTAAAAAGGCTATTTGATAGTCTGTTCTGGTGCGTGCAGAAGTCTTTTTCATATTCCTCCAGAGGACTTTTCTATTCTTGTCTAATTCAGACAGGTTGTCTGAAAGATCAGAACATATCTGAAGTTACAGTGTTTGGGAGCATGGGAATGTCTCAGTGGATGCCTTTCTAGGTGAAACTATCTCAAGAATGTGTTAAGAGGGGGGCATTTTGCCATCAGGCAGAGACTAGTGCTGATGCTTGGCAAAACGTCTCCATAGGCTGATATGTAATTGTGTCCCTGTGTTCAACATTAACTGCTGGCCTATTGACACTCAAGTCAGCCAGAATATTTTAACTGTACCTGAAGTGATTATCACTTCACTGAGGCATCGTATATAATATATGTTTTCACTCTGTCACAAGTTGAAGAAATGTGGTAAGTGTGTAGAATCATATATGACAAGGAAGAGCATGAACCTCAAGCTTTAGAGGAAAGTCGAAATCTTATTTATAAAGACTGGCAATCAAAACTACTAATATAATAGTATATTGCTAAAGATAACCAGTTAGAATCAAGGTGTGATTCCAAATGCTTTGCAACATGGACATAGAACTCTGCCTACCACTTGTATATTTCATTTACAGGTGGAGCAACGAGGAGTAGTACATACATTTACAAAGACTAATACAAACTGCACTCAAAGGCATTTGAGTGTCAAGTTTACATGGACTCTGGATTAGTTCATTGTCAGTCTTGTCTGGAGGCAGATTGATTTGAAGATAGTTTACTTTGACCTATAAGCACAATTAGTAAAAAGCAGGAAACCAATTATCTAAATATGGAATTTAGTCAATATCCCATCCAGCATTCATTAGATTGGACTATAAAACTAGAAATAACTGTCAATGCATGCAAAGTTACTCTTAGCTGGCATAAATCATGGCACTTCACTACCAATGTAGGCATTGAATGATTTTTTACTTAAATTATTTCACATCTTAAGGGTCATTAATCAAGAATTTAAATGAAACAGTTATGAATGCTTGCAAAGTATGTGTTCATTGATAGTTTCCAATATGCTTATGTATTTATGACAAAATGACTCACACAAAGTATGTTTCTTGGCAGTCAGATGGGAAGATGAATGCACTACAAGGTAAAGGATGACACTGAATTTATGTCTTAACAGCAGTGCAATAGAGCCTTGGAACAATCATATCTGAACTGACTGCTCTATTGAGTTGTGCCAATCATACAGCTCATTATGAAAATTAGATTAGGAGACTGACCCCATAGGAACCTCCATATTTTCCAAATTTTCTAATGTCACAAAATCAATTTTTCCCTCAGAAAAATTAGTAAATTAATGTTGTCAGAGAAAAGAAAAAGGAAGTATTCAAACTTTGCTTTAGCAGCTTCTCAAGGCTGCCACACTAAAGCTCAATCCAGAGAAGCTGCAATAATGTGAGATTTGTAAAAGCCACTGGAAAACATGGAAAGTAATTTTATGTTAGCATGCAGTTATTAGGATTTGCAGTCTGGAAATACTGGTGGATGCTTGGCCATTGTTAGATGGCAAAAGTTCACCTGCAGGCCCCTCTAACTTCCTGAGTACTTTTGAGTAAATTATGCTCCGTAATATGTTATAATTAAAGCAAACCTAAGAAATACTGTAGGTTGTTTAGTCAGAAAGTCCGTGATTTTCTAAATTTGATCCTTTGTTTGAGGGAGCTTTTAAACTGCCTTAAACATTTTCCCATACCAAAAGCAGTTGTGAGGTAGAGCTACCACCATATTTTTTTACAGGTCAGACTTTTAACCTCTTTCTGCCCCAGCTGAACACAGAGTTTATATGCCCCATCGGTTTTAATCTGCAATTCCTACAGTCGCGTGTGTTGTAGAGTAAGTCTGTATTGTAAAACACGCCTCTTGCAAATGGTATGGTTTACACTTTCAATCTTAAACTGTAGCCAGTTAAATTTTCACACGTTGTCAAAAGAAGCCACTACAATGGAAATAAATTTCCAGCCGTAACATCCTATATAGCTGCTAGGGCCTTTGTTTCACAAATAAACTTCCATAGTAGATCCTTTAATTAATTGGAGTCCAGTACCTAATTCTAGCAGCAGCCACTAGGAGATATTTTAAGGAACTTAGAAGACTTTAGTCTTTAGAAGCAAATATCCTTTTAGAGACTTTCCCTTGGAGAATGCTCTATTGTCCACAAGGCAGCGAGGGAACTGCACAATCAAACTAAAACCATAGAGTAACCAAGCAGGCAGAAAGGGAACACACCCTTTCTAACCTCCCTTCCCCTTTCTTTTGTAATTTACCTCCAAACTGGTAGGACACACAATTTGGAGCCTATTAACCCTCAATTAATTGAATGCTGTTATCCATTATGCTGTCCAGAGAGGAATTTTCTTTTTAATTTTCCAGGGTTTTTAAAGTCATGTAGTTTTTCAGCTTTTCAATTATTCTGAGTGTGGTAAAAAATACTTCTTAGTCTAAAACTAATGAGCAAAAAATGCTCATTTCCCCCAATTTACTATGTTTCTGTTCACATCACTAATTTTTCAGACTTGACTTATTCCCACCTGACCCCCTCTCTACCTTTCCTTCAAATACCTCCTTCCCCAAGGCTTTGGAAAGAAGACAGAAAACAAATAATTAATAATAAACCCCCACAGATCTGTTATGTATGTGCTGAGTTTTGCAGGTACTTGTGAGAAAAGTTTCTTAAAAATATTTATATTTGTACAGAAATATTTGTACCATCAACCACATTGATGATCTTGCCAATTGTTGGAAAAAAACTAAAGCATGTTTTTTCTTTGATTACCACAGTCATATATAGGAATTTTTACTTATTGCATACTTCAGAATAATGAACTTGGATTAAAAAAAAAACCAAAACCAAACAGACCTGGAAAGATGTAAACCATTCTTAATGTATTGGCATAGTTTCTATTCATTATCTAGTTATATAAATATACATATTGTAACTATATGAGTACAGAGACAGGAGTGTTTCCATTCTTATGCTCTAAAGTTTCTCAGTTTAGTCCTATTGTTATAAAATAGACTGAAATTCTTCTCATGGATGTAAACATACAAATATATGAATATAATCTAATAATTACAATAAATGTAGTTCAATATCAGAATAATCAAATGCACAAAGCACAGCCATCAATATTACATAATAAGTAAAAGTTTTCTTTCATGTTTTATGTTTTGTCATGCTTTAGCCTTGCCTTGCTTTACCTACTGCATAAACTCCTTGGTGCTCTTCTCTTGCTTTCCTTTGCTTTCTGCGATTTTGGATTTTTCTCCCTCATCCCCATCTCATGCTGAAAAGCAGTCTCAGAAAAATGGGATGTTTTGCCCCAGGTTAGAGCTGCAGCTATCATCTGCAGAAACAGAAGTCCCTGCAAATTACACTGCTAGGAAAATTGAGCCATTATCAGCACTGCAATTTCACATCCATCAAATGTATAGCTTGCTGGTGTCCATTTTCTTGAGCTGACAGAGATTCCTCTTGCTGGACACTTGCTAGGGGTGAGGAGGAGCATGCAACACATTTAGTATTCATCTGATTTTGTTGATGGGTTTCAATTTGGCCAAGAAACTGCTATTTACACTACCTTCAATGCTTTACTGATTAAATAAAGCTACTTAAATGTGCTGGCAGCTGTGGTGAGACAATCAACCAAATAACATCATAACATGCTTGCAACTCTTTCTTCAGTTGTATCAAGAAGCTCACTCCAGTTGTGATGGCTGCAGGAAAAAAATGAATAGTTTTCTACCAGCTTAGTTGCTGTAACTCTCTGACTGTAGAGTCAGAGAAGATCTTGTGCTGCCCCACAGGAGCCTCTAGAAATACGAAATGGGTTACAGGCCAAAGGCAAACTCAAATAATGTCACTTTATATTGAAATACAGACTTAGTGAAAAGTAGTAGATATATTGAAATTCATACTAAAACTTGAATTCTGCCAGCTTCCCCATGTAAACAAGTCCTGAGATTGTTATACATAAAGTTCAAAGAACAGGTCATCAAAAGTAAAAGAAATTAATATTGTTTGACTAGTCAAATTCTAAATTGGTAAAACAGCCCTGTATAGTATCAGCTACAAAAAGCCAAAAACAGAAAAACACAAAAGGAAAACAAAGAATGTTGTGTTTTCAAATACTGCCTTATTTTCTGTTCAGTCAACAGGAAGGAGATACAAACTTTTTACAAGTCTTGTAAAATGAAAAGGTAAAAATGAGGTAGTAAACCCCCTGTGCTCACACTGTCCCAGATGGGAGGAGCAAAAAGAAATGCTTTTGTGTGACTAGAGTGGTAGCAAGTCTTGTTTCTTGTTTCTAGGCAAAGGGAGGAGCATTTCTGAGGACTGACTACATAAATTCTCTCTGATCCTTAGTTCAGTCAACAGTTAGACATTGAAATAATCTCCTAAGGGAAATAGGGGATTCCCCTGCATTGGACAGTTTTAAGACTCAGCTTGACAGGGTGCTGGGCCTTGTCATTTAAACTATCCTATTACCTGCATAGGTTGTATCAGATGATTGACAGGGTGCTGGGCCTTGTCATTTAAACTATCCTATTACCTGCATAGGTTGTATCAGATGATCCTTGGGGTCCCTTCCAACCTGGTGTTCTCTGACTGTGTTTCACTGACACTGTTCCGATGTTCAGCATTGCCATAAGTTTCTTTCACAGTGAACACAGTATTGAATTTATCTTAAAAATAAGATAATAGTCCTCCTTCAAAAATGTAATCCTACATTACTTCCTCAAACAACATTAATCAAATTACATGTTATTAAATTAAAAATATAAGAAGACTTTGGGAACAAACTCTTTGTTTGGAAGGAAACACCGACTACACAAAATACTAAGCTTTTGTTTCTGCAGAAGCCTAAACTGTAAAGAATATTTCATAGTGAGACAACAGAGATTTGAGTTCATTTATTTTATAATTAGAATTTGAATTTACAGTGGCAACTCCTTGATTACTCAAATATTTGTTACAAGTGACATAAAAAAAGATCTGCAGGCCATCTCTTTTCAGTGAAGCATGTCCAGAGAACAGCACAATGCTGGTGAAGGGTCTAGAGCACAAGTCTTTTGAGGAGTGGCTGAGGGAACTGGGGTTGTTCAGCCTGGAGAAAAGCATATTCAGGGGAGACCTTCTTAAGCTCTACATCTCCCTGAAAAGAGGTTGAAGCAAAGTAGGCTGGGTCTTTTCTCCTAAGGAAGAAGCAATAGGACAAGAGGAAATGGCTGCAAGTTGCACCAAGGGAAATTTAGGTGGGACATGAGGAACAGTTTCTTCCCCGAAAGGGTTGTTGAGCCCTGGACCAGGCTTCCCAGGGCAGTGGTGGAGTCCCTATCCCTGGAGGGGTTTCAAAGCTGTGTAGATGTAGTGCTGAGGGACATGGTTTAGTGGCGACCTGGCAGTGATGGGTTAACAGTTGGACTTGATCTTAAAGTCTTTTCCAACCAGAACGATTCTATGATTCTGATAATTAATTAGTACTGTTGTTTCCAAGAGTGATGTGAAAAGAAAAAATATATTTAATCCTTCTAGTAGAAACTTCTCAGCTAGTCTACTTTTGAATTTTTGGGTTGGCTTCTAAGACCCTGGGCAAGAACCAGCTATTAGAAGCATGTACATGTACCTGAAACTAGGTGCTCTGTGAGGACTGCTGAGGAGCCAAAAGCTGTCTCTGCCTTTGTACAAATAGTTTGAGTCAGAGATTAAGGCTGTGTCTTGGCATACATTTATGCTAAGTTTCTATAGACTACTAAATGAAACAGGTTCACAGATGCAGAAATTAACTCCCAAATTGTCAGCAATTTTATATATTTGAGTACTTGAAACCTTTAAGTGAGCAGCACGGCAAAGGAAGTACAATTATCCCAGCTGAGGGACTGAGGCAGAAAGACAAAAACTGACTTTCTCAGTACCACCTGCGAAGTGAGAACTGCTCACAGATTAGCCACTAAACTGCCATGCATTGCTGTGCTGGGCTGTTTGCACTATCAGCCTGTGGATTTTGTGCAAATCTGCTTTGAAATTTGTTATCTTCTTTATGAGAGTATTAAATAATTGGCTAATAGCAGAGTGGAGAATAATAGGATCAGGATAGGGGAAAAACTAATCCTTTTCTCCGCTCTGTTACAATGCAGGAGTGCAGCTGTAATCTCTCATTTTAGCTCTGCTGTATTTCCACATATTTCTTTTTCCATACAATTGGTGCAGCAATTTTTCTGTTCATTGCTCATCCTCCTTTTTCCATATCAATTCACCTTGTGTATTCCAGAATATATTTTCAGAAGATCCCCATACAGGGTTTTCCAACTTTCAGTTTGTCTGAACACACTGTCTTAGGCCAGTTTAACACAGCTGTTTCCTTTGAATATTCCTTTCCACAACTCTGAGTCAGAAGCACCTCCTTGAAATGTTCTGTGTAATATACTAAATATAGAAATGCTAAAATCAAAAAGAAATTTGAAAGGAAGAAGTGAATGATCAGTGATAAAAATGTTGTACTAATTTCTAAGATTACCAGCAATGGCTGATTTCTTATGTATCAAAACATTTCTTTGTGAAACTGAAAGACACCCCCAACCCTTATTTCCCTGCAAGAGGCCTGTCTGCAAAAATACTCCTATGGCTTTATTTTTGATTGCTAATACTGAAGGAAAACTATGTAAAACTATTGCAAACCTACAATGGGAGCACAGACTGGTCTGAAGCTCTTTTTGTGTATGCTAGCTCAATTCCAACACTTCTTCACTTCTTAGCCTACAGTTGTCTGGAAAATATCCAGTCTTATAAAACCTCCTTGGCAACAACAACATCTTCTTTTTTTTTTTTTTTTTCAACTTTTCAGTATTCTGTTATACAATCTGAAAATGCAGTGATTTAGCCTGAAAAGAACTAATTGGAAATGTCTGTATCTCATATGAATAAGACAGAATTACGTAGAAACTTGAAACTGCTGACATCAGTAAATCGTTGGTTAACTTCAATCAGTGTTCTAAGCACACACAATAGAAATAGTTTCAATATACAAGAAAACCTCACCTCCTTAGGGGATAAACCAGTTTGTTAGTAAAGGCTGGCCAAAGATAGATTTCATCATAGCCAGAATGGATGTTACAGCGTGGGGTCTTCACAGTGTCTAAAGTAATGATCTCTATAGATGGTCCAACTGAAAGCCAAATTTTCATAGAATCATAGAATCAAGAAGGTTGGAAGAGACCTCGAAGATCATCGAGTCCAACCTGTCACCCTGCACCTCATGACTATCTAAACCATGGCACCAAATGCCACGTCCAATCCCCTCTTGAACACCTCCAGGGATGGTGACTCCACCACCTCCCTGGGCAGCACATTCCAATGGCCAACCACTCTCTCTGTGAAGAACTTTCTCCTCACCTCCAGCCTCAACCTCCCCTGGCACAGCTTGAGACTGTGTCCTTTTGTTCTGGTGCTGGTTGCCTGGGAGAAGAGACCAAACCCCTCCTGGCTACAACCTCCCTTCAGGTAGTTGTAGACAGCAATGAGGTCACCCCTGAGCCTCCTCTTCTCCAGGCTAAACAGTCCCAGCTCCCTCAGCCTCTCCTCATAGGGCTTGTGCTCAAGGCCTCTCATCAGCCTCATTGCCCTTCTCTGGACATGCTCCAGCAATTCAATATCTTTCCTAAACTGAGGGGCCCAGAACTGACACAGTACTCAAGGTGTGGCCTAACCAGTGCTGTGTACAGGGGTACAATGACCTCCCTGCTCCTGCTGGCCACACTATGCCTGACACAGGCCAGGATGCCATTGGCTCTCTTGGCCACCTGGGCACACTGCTGGCTCATGTTCAGGCGGCTGTCAACCAGTACCCCCAGGTCCCTTTCCACCTGGCTGCTCTTCAGCCAGATAATGTGGTCTCTTTTCCTGCAATGGCTTACTGACTTCCCCCCTACATTCACCTCTGTCTCCTTGGCTTATCCCATTCATTTCTGCTGTGGAGAAATGCATCTGTGCAACAAAGCTGGATAAATTCTCTTGTCTCACAGCAGTACCTGGGCTTCCCTCTTCTCATCTCCAACCATGGACACGCCAAATCTGTGTAGCAGGACATTAGCAGAGCAGAAGGAAGAGTACGGTCACTTGGGCAATATTCATTGGTTGTGCTTTCTTAGGGGAAGGGCAGGGGCTTGGATGGAAACATTTTATCTGTAACAGAACTGTTAGCTGAATGTCGCTACCTTAACAAGGCATAGTAGCATTCACTGTCTTTTTGGATTCTATTAAATAGTTTATTAGGATGCTGAGTCTAAGACATTGATGTCAGCTCTGTGTGTAAGAGTTTTATGTTCAACTCCTTCTCCTTTTTGGAGAAGATCTGAACCTGATTGAAAAAAAAAATTCTCACTTCTATAAGTCCACAATAGCAGGGTACTGAAGTAAAACAGATTGGATGGGGAAAACAGGAATATATTCACTATCCCCCAGATTAAATGTATTCTACTTTGAGTATAATAATGCATTGGCTGGGGAGAAAGCATGAGTCCATAACTCAGTGATGAGACTGACTCTTGAAAGGATCAACAAACATGTGTTTTGTATTGCATATTCTTTGGAGACAATCTGCTGTTAGACAAATTAGTATTTTGGATACTGGAATACAAAGAGGTATTTCTTTCTAGTCTCTTCCTTTCCTGTATTAATTATTCTATGTAAAGTGCAATTCAGCCTGCACAAGAGGCTCAGAGTGCACCCAGTAGAGTAATCCATGCTGCAATTTGCCTTTGCCTGGGGAGGGATGGTGATGAAGGTTCAAATCCCTTTGCCATCCATCCAGAGTGCTCTGACAATGGATTGAATGATTTAGTAAGGGAGCACAGCAGAAGCACTGCCTCATCTGGCAATACTTTTTGCAGACTGTAAACTGATATGTGTGGCTGGAAAATGACTTTGACAGACTTTGCTGAAAAATGGCAAGGATCTTGTGCTCTTGGATCCTGAGGGATTTGTCCTTGTATTGGCTTCTATGTTATGACCTGAATCTGGGAATGTTTGGAAGATCATTCAGTTCATGGGACTTTACCTTTAGGAATTCAGTATCTGTATTTTCAGGATTAAGCTAAAAAAGTTAAGCATGAGTGTGAACTTCCTTGTTCCTTATGTTTAAATGAAGCCTTTTTTACAGATAGTTGGACATGTAAAAGTGTCTTTGGATCTTGTCATAAACACCAAATACTACAAACCTTTCTGCACCCTAATGAGTTTTAATGAGATTTAACACGTGTTTACAGGATTTGGGCCTAAATTCTGTGATTCTGTGATAAATCCAGAAAGTATCACATTTTTATACTTTTCTATTGAATGAATCTACTTTTCTGTACTGAAATAATTACAATAATATAATAATTCATATTGCTTTAGCTAAAGCAATATGTGGGACATATATTGATTGAAGTTACCGTATTTGGGGGTGGGACAAAGCAGCTTATTTGGAATACTTTTCTTGTACTCTGTAGGAAGACTGAGGACCTTGTTATGGCTGACTTTAACAACTACTGGCATTTATTTCCATTGAATATGTCCAATGACATATAAATGTTTAAATCTAGCTGATTTTTAAAACCCAGACTGTCTCTAATTGACTGTGTACTGTTTCTCAGTGTAATTGCATGCCTTAAAAAAAAAAAAAGTACAACCTTGAAAAACATAGCTGATTTTACATTAAAATTTTCTTTCTTTGTTCCCAAGAGTACAAATAAGAATAATGGTTTTCATAATTACAAGCACTAAAACAAGGTTTGTGTGCCAGTGCATTAATAGTTTTTACGAATCTATACTTATTGTGTTGATTTTAGAGGCCTTTTTTTCTCCATGGGAGTTATTTCTACCTCCACAGGACCACTTTCTTGCTATGGAGCATTTATCACTAACACCACACAAACATTTATTCCATACAATACAAGAAGTAAATAAATAAACAAACACAACTGCTCTATTAAAATGGTGCTATTCACCTACTGGAAGTACCTAACAAATGCATTTGTCTGGTTTCATCCTACAGCAAATTACTTTAGTATTAGTTGCAGCTGCTCAGCTTTTCAGCATATCTCTCTTGGCCTGATGTGTCCTTTAAGAGGCAATGGCACATGTTCAGTTGCTCTACCTTTGTGCTGGAGTTCTTTGCTCTGTAAAATGTTCTCAGTGCACAAAAGCAGCTGCTGAAGAAACCACTTCAGACTGAGGGTGAGAGAACTGATTGCAGCGCCACTAAGCAAACTCCAGTAGAGACTGAGAGAGCAAGACAGTGCAGAGACACCAAAAGAGCTTCTGTGAGAAACAAAAACATCAGCATTATTACCTGTCATCAGAATCCCAGGTGAGATTGAAAAACCACTAGAGACGTTTTGTCTGTAGATCTACAGACCTGTATTATGCTTGACTAAAAATGGTTCACCTTAGATTATGAAATAGAATATTTTGCAGAAATTACACTACCAGCTTTTTATTTTTCCTTTTTCTCATCAGTGATAATGATTTTTGCAATAGCAACAAAATAATTCTGGGGGGGGGAAGTTATCTGTACCTTTTGATTGTTCATTAAGTCAATTAATTAAAAATTCCAATGCACACAGGCTTCAGAAACGTCTGTAGCTGGCTAAGTTATCCATGCAATACATAAGTGCCTCTTGAAAGTGGTGGTAGAAAGCCAAACAGGCAACATCTGATGCTTGCTTCTTAATTTATGAAATTATTTTGAAATATACTAATAACTTGTAGTGAGAGATTTACCCTGGAAGAGCCTCAAAAGCTTAATGTGAAACATGCACAGTTATTTCTGTTAGTGCTCAGGCTTTATTTCAGGAAGGTTTTTTTTTTATTATTATTTGCATTGCTCTAGCCATGCAGCAATCTGTAAAGGGAACCTACTCTGATACAGTTTGAAAAGTGCATTTTGTACTTGGCTCTCCCTTTGATCGAATTAATCTGGGCTTTTTTGTAGTTCTAAATGAGGCCTATGGGCTGACAATGTAGCTGTTTAAAGGGGATTTTAGCGGATAATAGCCAATGCAAATAGTGCCATGAGAATGGCAACTTGCTTTTGCACTTTCAATCACATAATAACAGCAAAGAAAGCTTTTAAAATGAATTGAAATTTTGTGGCATGCCATCTGGGATTATTTGGGGAAACAGTTCTGAATACTATGGTTGTGTAAAAGAATGGTACTATGAGGCACTCTTAAGCTGACATGTTTCAGATGGCACCCTTATGCTAACTGCTGCAAAGTTGGCTAGCATTATTTTATTATTTTCTTTCTCCTGGATTATCTGCAAAAAATTCTCTTTGCTGGTATTTGGGCCTGAAAAACTTTTCTATTGTTAAAGAATTCAATTCAACCCCCTTGCAGCTGCTGATCCCTTTATTGTTCCAAACGTTATGTGTACGCGTCTCAGATGAATGTAGCCAAGCCTTTTAGTGCCTTAATAGGTGTCTGTATAAAGGTCATTTATTCTGCAGTTCTTGTTTTAACAAAAGTTTATACACAAACAACAACTACAGCTAAAACATTCATATTAATCAATGTTCCTTGCAGTGTAAAATGCAGAGAGAAAAAGCCTAACTGGAGAAAGTACGTCCAAACATGAGAACTTTCTCTGTTTAGCTGTGAAACAGCACATACTTTAGCCTCCTTCATCAAAAGCTGCATAAAAATAATTTCAAAGCTGTTCTGAGCAGAAACTGAAGACTTTTCAGGACAAACATAGTTTTGATGAGGTCACTGAAAGGTTTAATGCACAGGAATTGTTGGAAAAGTGGAAAAAATATTTCTGAGTCCTCCTTTTCAGTTAGTTTTGGAACTGAGCTTTAGGCTAGCCAGCACCTTGACATTTCAGCTGACATAGCTGCCTTCTTTTCTTTCCCCTTTCTTTTTGTCTTAGCTCCAACTGGCTGCCCTTATAAACACTCCTCTAGGAATTAGGGTGCATGTCAGATACCTTAGATGAGTAGAACTAAGTACACTTCTCTGGCATGCAAGAGTTTTCTTTTTATAGAAATATTAAAATGCCATCTGCAAGCTTTAGGAATGTAGGTCATGTCCATAGAGAGTTTAAATTTGAGGTTATGACAGATGCTGGGTTGTGAATTAAAAATTTGGCTCCAAGTCTGTACGTCTAACTTGGTTCCGTTGACTTCCCTGGAGTTAGTTCTGCTGACACACATGTAATGAGATCAGATTCTGAATATCTAAGTACTCAATTGAGCTCAGCAGAATGTAAATCCATCAGTGATATGAGGGATGAGCCTTGTCAGGAAAGTAATGTGCAAGCTACAATGGGGACACACAATGAATAAGGCAAAAAAAGCCCAACTACTTGATCTCTGATAGAAGAAAATGCAGAGAAAGTTGTGCTTCTTTGTTTGCTACTTAGTATTTTTTATCTTTGCTGAGAATAATAGGTTGTGCTCTGATCACTAAATGTTATGTGATTTTTAAATATGTAACAATGGAGCTATTACTGCAGCTGCTAGGGGCATTGCTATTTACTGCTCCGGCAGTCTGTGTCAAACTGTACGCATAGATCACAACTGCTCTGTACAAAAAGCTTAAACATCAGTTGTTACAGCAGAGGTCTGAGAAAAATTGATGTGTATTCCAGTGGTGAAAATCTGATCAGCAGCTGTGTGCTCTACCAATAGGTGAGGATAATTTTCTACCAAGGACTGCAGTGAGAATACCCTACCTCTCCGGTCTCAGATTCTTAGCTAGTACAGCTCAGTTGCTCTTAAATGCTACCTGTGAGAAAGGGACAGGCTGCCTGCAGCTGCCTCATGCAGGACTGGACTGAGCACCTTCATTTCCACTGCAGCCATACGCAAATAGGTGGAAAGTGCAGTATTTGGAAAGTTGATATCCCACATACCTTACAGCTGATGTTGTTCATCTCTTGGGAAGCCACATACTGCTCTAGCTGGGGCTTCCAGGTGGTCTTCAAAACCAGCCACATCTATAATGTATTGTAATAATCCTGTTTGGCAGCAGCTCAGACACAGCTAACTCTGGCTAGGTCCTCCTCCAAGTGAAATGACTACAGTTTTGCCGGAGATGATAAATTGCCAATGCACTTGACTCGTGAGATGACTGGCCAAAACCTCAAATCAGAAACCACAAATTCTTCTTGTTATGGCAGGTAAATCCCATTGCTGTAAATATTTAATAACAACAGTATAGTGATTCTGTGAGAGGGATACAGAGTAGCCATGGTATGGTGTTGCAAAATACTCTTCCAGAGAGGCAGTAGGGCATAGGGAATGTTATTATGAGAAGTGGAGGGAAAAGATTTCCTCTATCTAGTAGATCTAGCCACACAGAAACTAATAAATCTTAAGGGAGTAATAAAAAAACCCCACAACATACCATACTGCCAATCACAGAGGCATGTTTCCTCTATGAAAAACAGAATTTCTCAGCTTCTCTTCAGCTCATTCTACCTTGGAAGGCGTGATGCAGTGGACAGTATCCATTACAGAAGCACAGTACCACTAGCCGACCATTTGCTAGTGATTTGTGACACTGAAAAGTGATGGCTTTCAGCCAGTATACCTGCTGCTGTGTGCAGAAAGTCTGGGAAAGCAGCACCTGGCACCAAGTTCTTGAAGACAGTGTGGATGAGGTGGTTTTGCCCAAGAACAGGAGGTATGGCTGTGGTTTTTATAGGAAACAGTCTGTTGTGGCAGTTTGTGCCATGTCACTTGATGTTGTTCTGTGCCAAACTGTGCATGTAGATACGGAAACTCAAAGCAAATGGCAAACTTCTCAAAGTATACTTAAGAGAGGAAGTCACAGAGCATTTAGGATGTTCCATAAAAATTTTACATAGTGCTGTTACTTAGGTGTACTAGGGTGTATTTAGTTTAAAACTATAAGAGGGATTTTTAACAGCACCAATGTACATCATGCCAAGGCAAAGACATTTCCAGAAGGAAAGAAGCACACAGCAAGAACCAGGAGTCTTCCCTTCATCCAGTATTCTGGCTACAGGGCAGCACAGGAGAGGTGTAGGGAACTTCTACTGTCACAGAAGCTGCTGAAATTCCTACTGCTGACACTGAGGGAGCAGTAGCTATATCTGGGAAAAAATGTATCCACCTGTCATGGTCCACCAGTGAATATGGACTTCTGAAACTTTACCCTGGTCCTCCCTATTCTTTACCCTGGATCATAATATGAAACCTTCAATTCTAATGGAAAGGACTCATCCTTCTATTGATAGTATGTCTCATGCAGAGAATTGGAATTTATTGCAAAAAGAGGCTATGATCTGCCTTGAATTTAGTCCTTTTCAATTAATTAAGACTCGTGTAATGCTGAAGCTGAGATCTGTTCACTGAAATCTGACCCTGTTGTTTAGGTTGATATGATCATGCCATTTTCAAAATATTATTCATCTATTTTAAGATGGGTAATTGCTTGGTCAACATTGCCAACTCTATTCATTGCTATGGATAGCTTAATTAAATATTTGGTGAATGCTACTATATTTCGTGCCTCATTTGATTTTTCTGGAAAAGATGAAATATTTGTAGGACATTATTCAGCTCCATTTCATAAAACGAGGAGTCAGTCAAATCTCTAAATGGATTTTACAATGTACCTTCAGCCAAGCCTGTAGCTGGGTTAAATGGTTAATATCCTTTTACCTTGCCCTTCAGATTTCAAACCTAATCTCATAAATCCCACAGTATCATTTGTCAATGTTTTTTTGCCTACTTTTTTTTTCTTTTTTTGTAAATCTACTGCCCCAATTTTCCATGACTTGCAAAGCATGTACAAAGTAGGCACTTTCATCAAATTAATTTTTAATATTGCACAATGCAGCAGGTGTAAATGCAAAATGTATCTCTGTTATCCTTGAGCAACACCTACACACCTTCAACTTGCTTCAACACCAAATCATCTATAAGTGGTTTTAATATTGATATTGAATATTTTATTGTGATACAAGTATTCTGACTTAAAGGCTGAAGTGATCACTAGCAAAAAAATGATGTGGATCTTTAAGAGGATAGGTCATCTGATCAAAAGTTTAAATGAAGTTAATGACACCACGAAATGCTCAGCAACACAAGTTTAATGATTGGCAGCAGGCAACTTCTTAATTTGCTGCATACTGTGTTTTGAAGAAAGTTGCATTCTTGTGTATCCACTCACCAATCTTTGAGAACACCATATTCTTTCTGATGCAGCAAAGCTAGTAATTATAATATGTAAAAATAGCTAAATACCAGGATATATATAATTATTTTGTCACTCACTAGTCATTCACTTTTGTTCAGCATCAGTTATGCATTTTGCCCTCAATATAGTACTTGCATAATTCCTTTACTAAAAAACAAACAACTCCTCCCCCCCCCCCAAAAAAAAAAAAAAAAAAGCAAAAAAATATCCCAAACCAAATAACCTGTGTCTGTAAAATATGCTTAAAAACTGCTGTGTAAAAGCCTAATGCTAAATTGTTTGTAGTATATTGGAAGGAGCTGGCAGGCTCTGCAGGAACTGCAGAAATGTTAGAGTTTAATATTTTCACTGGCTTAATCTCCACATTATCTGATTAGATTCATAGACAAATTACGATTGTATCTGTTTCATAAACATGTAATAGTAACACACAATCCCTACACCGATGAAGGCAAAAGTCTGCTGACAATGGTCAGTGCTTTTGAGGGTGTTTTCTCTGCAGACAGTCCACAGGTACTCCTCATGGGAGATGTTTGTATGGGCTTGCCACAGAGTTTGGAGAGAGTGTAAGCTGCTGTTAACCTTTTGTTGGTCTGTGTCAGAAAGTTAACCTCTCAAAAAGAGGCAAATATGAAACAAATACAATGAGACTTTTCTTGGGCCATGCCTCATCCTCTTATCGGTGTAAGAGCTATATTAAATCCCAAGAAACAATTCTCTATTCAAGCTGATGTAAAAGAGACCTACACTTCAAGTCTTGCAAGGGGGTAAATAGGACTTCTGGGTACACAGAGGTGGTAGGGCCTGTTTATGAAGCAGCACCATGGGGATGTTGAGGAGCAAAGTGAATCTCTCGGAAACTGCTTTGACTTGTCATTGCAGTCCTTGAAGCAGATCTGGAGGCCATGAGAGTCTTGTAGAGTCCTCTTTATAGAGTTCTCTTTACCTCCTGACATTTTTTTTTTACATTGTTCCATGGTGTGACACAACTAAAACCCAGTGCACGCAGTTTTATTGTTTTACTGAACAAGGTGGGAGTAGCAGGTTTAAAATTTCTGACTCCTGTGATTTGGTGCAGAAATGTCACATTTGTTTGTGACTCAGACCATGCTGGATTCATACTAACTAGAATATATTTGCTGTAAAGAAAGTAAAATTAGAAGTGGTTACATCATTTATCTTTCACCATTCTGTTGTAACAAAGTACAGTGTTTTCTTTGTCTGGTATCATTCACAGATACTATACTCCAGAACTGTGAAACAGGCTGAACCACAACAAAGAAAATCCTATCTAAATTCTTAATTACCTTGCATCAGGTGAATTGTATTTGTTTTGTACTTTACCTCTCAGAAACAAATGGCTGGTACAGGTAATTTCCCCTGTGTAAATTATTGCATAGCTGAAGTGAATAGCTCTCTAGGATTATGAGGCTTTGGTCTTACTCTGAATATAGTTCAGTCTGACTATTTGAGGTTTGCCAGTCTAACTTAGTTTCTGCAGATTTGAATATTTAGGTTGATCCTATCCCATTTTCTGTACATGCTGGCATCACAGTAGTATATAATGCTCATTTAAGAGTTAGTACTGTTTTGAGAAAATGTGGTAATGTCCTTAAGTAAGGAGGCAATTCCTCTAAGGGAAGGAAAGGAAACGGGTTGCAGGGAGAGCACTGGAGTCCATACATGGCACAAAGTAGGAACTGGAGGGTTTCCTGAACTCTGATTTACCTTGGAAGAGGAATTGTTTTTTAATGTGCTGGAGGCTGAATTAATTATTGAACTGTTGAATAGGAAGCTACCAATCACCAGACAAGTGAAGACAAGACTATTCTGTGACCTTGAATGAATACAGGATTTGCTGCCAGTTCGATTTAGCGTTCAATTTGTTGCTGATGTTGCTTCTTTTCAGAAATATTGGAGTCATGCAGTAGAAAACACAGGGCACATACTGAAACATTACTTCTTAGGTCAGCGAGAGTTGAGATGTCTGTTACTAATGTAACACTTTGCTTTGCCAAATACACTGTGGAACAAGGTCATGAGAGCTGGCTTTGTCGCTGGGTGCTGAACTTGAAAAACCTGAGTTCTCAAATCACACGTTCACTCTGGAGGGTAATTGTAGTAGCTGATTATAGTTGTAGGTCTTTATCTTCTGTGATGACATCCAGTAGGGGAGTAGAGTAGCTTGCTATGCTAAAAAGCAAGCAGATACAATTGCCTCTCTGTTTGTTTGTTTTTCTGTAGAGCTTACCTCCTTATTTTGCGGCTCTTCATGAACTCATGTGAAAGCACAGACCAGTGCTACAATGGGAGGGATGCCACAGTGCAGCCTCATTCTTTTATTCTTCTCATCAAACTCAGCTCACTTTTTCACAGGAAGGGAGCAATGAAAAGGATACCACCTTGATACTTTTTTCTTAATCAGCTTTCATTTAAGTTGCTGTTGTCTTGAAGATTGGTATTTAATTTCCAGGTTCCACCTTACACTTATTGCAATTTAAATGGGAAACCTTTTTGTGACTAAATGACAGTATGTCTTTCCAGTGCTTTGCAGGATTTATTGCTTACTAGCATTGATATGCTGATGTCAGGAATGCTGAAACAATTTCTAGACATGGAATAACCAATATGTGCTGGTGTGCATTGATTTATTGTAGCTGATGTTAGACCTCAGCTGCAAACAGATTTCAGCAAATAAGGATCTCTACTTTCAGAGAGACTGAGCATCAAGACTTCAAGTTTTTGTCTTGCATTTGATTCTTCATATCCAGATAACTTTCATGTGGAAATGGAAGTGTATTAATTTAGGTTCAGAACTTGGGTCTTCTGAAAATGTAGAATTGCAGAAGCTGCGGTAGTTTGGTTCAGTTGCTACCAACAAGTGTCAGTGTCAAGGGCAATTTTTATTGTTCAGGGTCTGCTACTGTTCTGCTTCACTGGACATCTTTGCTGCACACACACAAATGCACATATAGCTTTAATACATCCCATTCTGAAGAACTGCCACAAAGACAATTACTTTTTTCCTGGTCATGGTAATGAAGGCTATTAGAAGAATATTTCACACTGCAGGTTGCTAAATTAAACAAAGCTTATCTAGTGATAAAATATTAGATAATGACGTTGCCTGGGAATTGAAAGGAAGAGTATAAAGCACTACTAAGTCTAGCAAATGGCAAAGAAACTTGTCATACTGGCAGTTGCCATCTTCTCAAATAAGGGCTAGACACTTTTCAATAGTTATTAGCTTGATCCTTCAAAGGAAAATGGTTAAATATATTACTTTTAAGATATTTATAGAAAAAAAAGCACTTCAGCCCTATTTTCTGCACATCAATAAGTAATTTTTTTTCCTTAAATTATTGATAGTGACAACAACTAACTGTTGATATTGACTTTTAAATTGATACATGTAGTGGGACTAAGATTTCCTGGATCATTTTCAAACATCAAATATTTTAACAGTGGTGTTAAACTTGAGGTCTGCATTCATAGTTAAACCCATAAATAATAGATTTACAAAGAATCTTCATATTTTCCTCACAAATATTTGCCCTGTTGAGACTTCATATGTCCCATAGAAGCTATGATTTCTAGCAAAACTCTGGTTTGGTATCTACATGTCTAATAGTTAAGAGCAGGTGAACTCCCTTCTTATCTGAGTAGACAGCTCAACATCTGTATCTGTCCAGAGACCTTAAGAAAATCACAGATTAGGTGTCTGTATGTCTAAATTCTCAATCAGCCCCACCCAGCAGGGGTGATCTGAGCATATGTAGCCTGTGGTAGCATCATTCAACTCAGTTAAAGGCACAAAGAAAAATATAAGGAACTCTCCATTTCACATATTTCATATATTCAACATCAAAGACATACCTGTTTTATCTTTTCCTTTAAGGGACAAAAGAATTTCCCCCTTACTTTGACATTGAGATACTTTCCCCCATTTTTAAATTCCATCTGCTATGACCTAGCAGGCAATTAACAACCTTCTGTCTGGATGAGTCAGGGTATTATTATTATTTTTCAAGTTTCATCACTCCTTGAGGGTACCATTCTCTAAAAAAGTAATGAAAATAGGTCCCTTTAAGGTAGTAAAAAACGATTTCAGAATGTTCCACATAAAGGCAATATTTTGGTGGAACTATGCTTTTGTTAACCTAGACAGTGTGAAAGCTATATCTAAGAAAGTGTCTATTTCAAAATGCCTAAAGGTTAAAATAAAATAGATTATAATCTGTGAAATTATGTTTATCATCGTTTTCCTTATTTATGCAGTTGTGTGACGCAGAACTGGACTGACAGTCTCAGTTGTTCAAAAAGCAGAAACTCAGCCCTCAAAGCCTTGTCTTAACACCATGATTTAAAAGATAATGGGTTGTATTTGCTAATTTATTGAAGCTTTTCATTATAATTTTGGAAAGCATGCTTAAAAAAACACAGAGTAAAGCAGAAAAGTTGCCTATTTCCCTCCAGAAGTGGATAACAACACAACAGTAAGATGTTAGTCATGTACTTAAAATTGCTTTCTTCTGTAAAACTGTTGTGTTAAGTAATCACTACTGCATATCAATTACCTGTTGCAATGTGCTGACTTGATGCTATATACAGTGGTTATGAGGGAATAAAAAGAGCCTTATGCTTGTATGTAGCAAAATGTGTCAATGCACTGCAGAGTGCTCTGTTGCTTTGGCACCTGGAAACGGAGACACAAAAAGCCTGTTGCACATGTGTGTAAAGCAAAAAAAAAAAAACAACAAAAAAAACAACCTAAACTTCCTGATTCAGTGCTACAGAACACTGTGAAAAAGCTGAATTTGACAATGGAAGTTAATAGTGAAGGATTTGTATTGCATTGTTTGGTATATAAATTTGTGAAGAAATATGTGAAATAAGCAGATTTATATTGCTGCTGCTTCAGAGCATATTTGCATTGTATGCATTGAAGAAACAATTCAACAGAAGTTAACTCAGGAGGGTAGAACACTCACTGTTGCTAAGATTAGCAAAAAATAGTCATATAATTGGCTCTGTGGCTCTCTTGGCTCTGTGACACACCAGCAAGTGTCTTACTAAGCATATAGACTGGCAGCTATTGCTGTATTACATTACTGATAGAAATAAACTCAGGGTTGAACTGAAGCCCAGTATCAGAGTTGCTCTGGCTTAGGTGAAAACTGTAAAAATTATGTGGTGGCTAGTAACTGAGAACACCCCCTAGGCACTTGCTCCTCCCCTATCCCTTGATATGGAGAGAAAATAGAAAGTGAAAAGACTATTCAGTACTTTTCACTGCTTGGAAAGCAGGGTCTCAGCACAAGTAGTAGTTGTGAAGACAAATGCCATACATGCAAGCATCCTCACTTCCTCCTCCTTTCCTTAAGCTTTTATTGCTGAGCACAGCATCGTATGGTATGGAATATCCCTTTGGCCAACTTAAGCCATCTTCATCCTGGCTTCATCCCCTCCCAGTTCCTTGCCTAACAGCAGCCTACTTACTGTGCAAGCACTGTTCAGTCACAGGTAAAACACTGGTGTGTTATCACCACTGGTTTAGTCACAGATTCACAATACAGCACCATACAGGCTGCTATGAAGACCCTATGTAAGCCAGACCCAATACAGCTTATCAAGTCAGAAGTTGTAAGGCATGAAGGATTAATTTGAAACTTGCCCCCTCACCCTCGGCCCTTTCTCTCTGCTGCTTAAAAAAGTAGTGGCTTTGATAAGCAAAGGCATGGTCCTCATTAGTACCTGTCACTGACATAAAAAGAGCAAAGGTTGTATACTTGTTTGTTGTGGCATGGCATCCTGTCTGCAGCCATCTGAATCCTTTCTGCAATATCTGATGTCACATCTATTCTTCTGAAGAATGGTAATTCCATAGGACATGCTGAAGCAAATTGAGCAGGAGTGTAGGTTCAACTTTAATAAAAAGAGATGGTAACAATACTTGCAATGTGTCACGCTTTTATCTGATGTATGAAAGGAAATCAAATGCCATATATAACTTCAGTCTTATTCATGTCAGTAGAGTTACACACAAAAAAATTGCAAATGTTCAGCAAAAGTGAAATCCACCACATTTACTTTATTATTTAGAATGAAAGGTGATTGACGTAGTATAAACGACTAGCATAGATTATTAGTTTTAATATAAAAGATGATAAGATGTAATTTTTATGATTCGGCAGTGGGTTGTTTTTTTTTTTTACTTAGGTCTTCCAAATACTATCTAAATACTTGCAGTCTATCAGGAAATATGTGTTTCATGTCTATAGTGCCATATCTGAGGGTAAATGCAGAAATAGCTTTGGCATCATGAGCACTTTACACAGGACTGGGTTTTAGTTCACTCTGCTGAGAAATGAAATCTGATATTATTACCAGCATAAAGTGAGGGACTGAATTTCCCTTTTTAAAGCTGGCTTTCCCACCCGGAATTGCCCTTCTAGCATAGTACTCATCATAGCCTTTCTCAGTTCCTAGAGTGATAACTGGGCTTTCCAGGTATATGTCCCCACAAGGTTTTGAAATGCATTCTCCAAATGGAAATGGCACTTCAAGCTGGTTTAGCCTGGTTTCCGAATGACATCACGCAGATGTACCTGTTTACCTAGCAGTACTTTGCAAATAATGTTGACATTTCCCCATTTTTATTTACAATTGAGAAGGTTGTTAAGGTCTCTAGATAAAATTAAATTTACATATTATAAAAAGTTACCAACTGGGCAGGAGAGAGATGTAGTTAATATGACACTGAAAGAGCAGTGGCAGTCATCTGCTTTGCTTAGCCTGTTAGCTGTCTAATCTGTGCTGACATGCAGATTGATCGATATGAACAATGTGTTAAATAGTTTGGAACCACTGGAAGTGGGCAAGTTCTCAGTGTCCAGATAGCAGAAGACGCTGAAGTGAGCAGGGGTTTACTGTCAAACGAGAAGGAAAGAGAAAAGTTCCTGGCACTGCATTGGAATTGCTACTGCAAAGACTAGATAGAATTAAGATTTGGTTTTGTTACTGCAGAATGCTAAGGGATTCTGAGAACATCACAGGAAATTATGGTTCATTAGTTCTCAAGATGGTTTATTTTTTCTCTCCTTCCTTACCTGGACAGCTCTATTCAGTCTGCCTAGCCACCTTCTTCTATCCTCTGTATCTGGGTCCTTCAGATTATCCACTTAAGAAAAAATACTCTGAAGACTTGCAAAACTTTGCAGTTTAAAGCTATTCTGAAACAATGGGCCAGATATCTTTGTTCTTGCTGCATTTTTATCATAATTAACATAAGATGAGAAAAAAAAACTTTTATTTCTCTGAATAGGGGAAATTTCTGTTGTTTTTTATATTTTAGCTTTTTCTTCTTGCTAAAGCAGGATAAGAGTTTTCTAATAAAGAGGAAAGAGAAATGTAATGTTATTTTCCCTGCAGTACCTTTCAAATATATTGTGCTTGTAATTTAAGTAAGTAAGGATCATTAATTCTTTTAGCATGCTTTTATTTACTTTTTATTGCTTACCCTAAAATGTAAATGTAATATGAGAAATTGAGATCATTGTTTGTCACAGTTTTTATCTGTTTCATTTTCACGTGCCTCTTCAATTCCTTTGTACAAAATGTTATTACAACAGTTTTTATTAATGTAAAATTGTTTTATATTTTTCTAATGGTAAATTCAAGATGGAACTAAAACATTAGGTTGTACAAATGAAAGAGGAAGGGAAAATTACCCTGTAAGCCAAAATGAAATATTAACAAAACCTTTAAAAATAATTAATGTCTGCTGTAGAAAATTTTAGAGTACAATCACTTTGAGACAAATTATTTATGTTCTAGCATTCTTGGAGCTGTTTACTTATGCTAACTAGAAGAAATATACTGCAACACATTTTTTACTTGTCAAATTAAGAGATTTTTTTTTTTACCTTTTATTCTCTATCTTTATTAAATATATATGTGTGTATATATATATATATATATATATATATATAAAGCTTCAGAAGAACTTTTTTAAAGCTCTGAAAGTTTTCAATTTACCTTGACAACATTTAACATTATCTTTTAAAGGCTGAATAAATTGCATCATTACTTACTAAATATCAATTATTCATAATACTACCTCATATGCAAGTAAGCCAGCATTTTGTAAAATGTGCAGAGGAAAATGCATGATTGATGACTTTCTACGTGAAGGCATAACAATTGTACAGGCAAAGGCTACAGGGCAGTGTTCACTTAGCCCTTCCCTAGAGGTTGCCACCACTGAAGTAAGCAGGTAATGCTGCAGCATATCTGTTAGAGGGCACGAGGGCTCTGAAGAGGGACCTTGACAGGCTGGTCAGATGGGCATGAGATTTAACACATCTAAGTGCCAGGTTCTACACATTGGCCATAACAACCCCATGCAGAGCTACAGGCTGGAGAGAGAGTGGCTGGAGAGCAGCCAGGCAGAAAGGGACCTGGGAGTACTGGTTGATAGTAGATTGAACATCAGCCAGCAGTGTGCCCAGGTGGCCAAGAAGGCCAATGGCATCCTGGCCTGGATCAGGAACAGTGTGGCCAGCAGGAGCACGGAAGTCTTTCTGCCCCTGTGCTCAGCACTGGTTAGACCACACCTTGAGTACTGTGTCCAGTTCTGGGCCCCTCAGTTTGAGAAAGATGTTGAGTTGCTTGAACGTGTCCACAGAAGGGCAACAAAGCTGGTGAGGGGTCTGGAGCACAAGCCCTATGAAGAGAGGCTGAGGGAGCTGGGGGTGTTTAGCCTGGAGAAGAGGAGGCTCGGGGGAGACCTTATTGCTGTCTACAACTACCTGAAGGGAAGCTGTAGCCAGATGGGGGTTGGTCACTTCTCCCAGGCAACCAGTGACAGAATGAGAGGACACAGTCTCAAGCTGCACCAGTGGAGGTTGAGGCTGGATGTTAGGAAGAAATTCTTCACAGAAAGAGTGATTGGCCATTGGAATGGGCTGCCCAGGGAGGTGGTGGAGTCACCGCCCCTGGAAGTGTTTAAAATAAGACTGGATGAGGCACTTAGTGCCATGGTTTATTTGATTAGATAGTGTTGGGTGATAGCTTGGAATTGATGATCTTGAAGGTCTTTTCCAACCTGGCTAATTCTGTGATATTTGCAGCTTAGCACAGGCACTGCTTTGGAAATGGAAATACACTGCCAGGAGGTGGCTGGGCCTTATTGTATTTAAAAGACTATTTTTTTATCAGCAGAAACTCCTCTGAAGGGGAAAAGGGAACTAGTCTCTTGCCTTTAATCCAGAACAGCTAGCTCAAATTGCTGTTTTGTCACTATGTGACCAAGATATTGGCAGGACTACTCTGGAGATCTGTTCTGACCTTTTAAGTGATTGAGACTCATGTAAATGAGAGATGCTCACTTTATTTTTCTGTAATCCATTCAATGTCTCTCTATGTCTTCAATTAACATAGAGCACAGGCTTTAATGATTTATTTAAAAAATATGATCTAGGTAAAAATCAAAGAAACTATATAGAACAGCTTTGTTTTAGGCCACAAAGTCATCTACACAAGACCTGTGAAAGCCATCGACGAAATTGCTACAAAAAGCTTACTTGGATCCATTGTATGGCTAGCTGCTGCATTAAAGCAGAAAAGCTGTGTGAAAAATGAACTGTAGAATGACATTAATTAGCAGCAGGACATCCACAGAAGGTGACCACAGGCAGATAGTTAGGAGACCCTACCATAGTCTGTTTCTCCTCCATAGTAGGAGGAGACCCCAGCCTTGCAAGAAGCCTTCTAAAAAGGAGCTAACCCTCTGAAATTCATATTTTAGAAAATATTTTCCTTTCTTTCCCAAATTAGCAATCAAATTAGTTTAAATTTACAAGAGGACACAAGACATTGCTTCTCAAAAAGATAAAATATCTGACTAATGGCTCTTGTCCATTGTAAAGCAAATTCCTAGTCCTTGACTTTGGCCAAGTTTCAGATTTTTAAGGGATTTGCGAGATACTGATTCCTGAAGCAGGGATCGTTTTGCTGACAATAACCCAAAGCTAAGAAAAGTAGTGTCTCCTGAAGCCAGACCTCTGTAAGTGGTAGCCAGGACGGCTGGGTTTTCACAGATACCTCCTTTAAGGTGCTAGCCCCCAGAGCTAGGCCAGTTCTGTGTGTATTTGCCTTTGGGATCAGTGCAATACATTGCTGGCCCCTGTTCTGCCACGTCCATGTGCTGGCCTTGAATACTCTCAAGCAGATTGCCTAATCTCATCCATTCAGTTTTGTTTGAAAAGCTCTCTTGTAGTACCAAGTGACAGCATTGTTTCTGTTCATGTGGCCTAATTTGATTATTCTTAAAGAATTTATTACACGACCTTAAAAATAGGTAGTCAGCTGTAATCAGCTACCTTTACCAAGGAAAAAATAAATGAAGCATCAAGGTGAGGAAGGTAGATTAAAGGCAATATTAACCTGCTGTAGAGAAATAAAATGGAAAAAGCAAGAAATTAGCTTAAAATGCCAAGAGCTATACCCAGAAGCATTTTAAGAATCTTTGGGGAGAACAACTGAATTAACCCACAGTCACTGAGAGTGAGAGCCAGAAAGAAATTGCATGGGATTATACCTTTAATTACAGCACTGGGCATATCCACTGTAGATCAAATGCAGACTCTACCTAACTTTGTGACCCCAAAGCCTATGGCAACAGCTTTTTCCTGCTCTTATCTGTGGTCTTGAATCTAAGTGTTATTAATAGTGAGGCCATTTAGTGAGACACTAAAACATGTAGTGTCAGTAGCAGTTCTCTGAAGGCAGTACTGCACATGAAGCTCTCAAAACAGGCAGAGCTCACCTACTAACTGAAAGGATGCAAAAGGTCATAGGATCTGGCATATTCTTGTGGCTTTGACTCACTGGAGCAATGGACACTGGACATTCACTCTATGTAACTGGAAGAAGAGTGATGTGAAGCACAAAGCCTAGGTGCTAGGAAATGAACTATATTCTGGACAGTCTCTAATGAGAATTGCACCTCTGCTATACAAGCAGCAGAGTTAATGCAATTCAAGAAATTACTGCTCATTCCCCAGGAAGTTACTCCCCTTCATAGCTCACTGACTGTGAGCTCTAAGTCTAGTACAGTGGCAAGTAAAATGGTTTATGTAAGCTTAAATGCAGTCTTTATAGATTAAACTGTCACCTGAATAGGTCACAGCCTTAGGAGGCTTTCCATCAGATGAGACATATTTTCAAGACTGATTTTCTTGATGAAAGAAGGTAGCAGTAATACTGTTTTTTAAAACTTACTTATAGTTGAGATGCTTTCTTTACTGTGTATCTTCATTAATACAATTTTCTTGACAAGACTTTTCATCTTGACTATTTAGAGTGCATAATCCTCCATAAGTAATGCAATAACTTTTTTTTTTTGGGGCTACAGATTGTGACACGACAAACTTGATATTGTGGTCTATTAATGTCAATAACCTGAAGAAACATATGTTTTGAAGCAGTGTGCTGCTAATTAAAAAGGCATAATACACAAAACACATCAGTGAATTAAAAATAGTCTTCACTTGTGAAGAAATTAATTTTTTAAAGTAATCAAATGTTTTTCAGAAGGAGGAAAGCCTAGATACAAAACATAATTTTCCAGCTGAGAAGTGCTAAAGCTGTCATCACAGCTTTTCTTGAAACCTGCATTTTTTGTCCTGATGGAACTACAAGATGAAATTCTCTAATTTTGTTGGGAGTGTATTTTAGCTTAAAAAACAGGGTCTGAAGGGAAATAAGCCTTGTAGTATGGAAAAGATGAAATGTAAAACAGGTAGAAAGCAAAAGCATGATGTGTCACCCATATCCACTGGAGACTGCACAAGAAATAGCCATAAATTCCAGCAAGAGAAATTTGAATTTAACTGAGAATTTTTTTCAGCAGTCAGAACACACAGACCCCGAGAAAGTTTGCCACAGGCAGTTGTGGTATTAGGGATTTGTAAGTATAGTTTGGATGAGAGGTTTAAAGAAGTCTGACAAGATTTTAAAGAAGAGGTTAAATATCTGTGAGAAATTATTTAGATGCAGTTCATTCTGCTGAAAGAACTAGGTTGGTTAGATGACCTATTTGGGTCACAAATTGGCTGTTGAAAACACTTCCAGACAGATCTGTTCTGTCTATTGCTGTCCCCTTCCAGGGTAAGTCTTAGTGAGAGGCTCCTTTTCCCTGGCTTTAGGGCTGGTCCTGGAAACCCCTGTCTCCCTGCAAATGGAAAGCAAAATGGGGACATTTTTCTACTATGTCTTTGGCCCAGCAGAGCAAAGCAAAGTGTAATCCAGAAGAGGAAGCATTCCAGAGTAAAAATAAATGTGTTTAATTAATAATGTGTTTTTTTTCTTTGACTCTAAAATTTTGCTTTCAGGAAAGAACGTGGTTGCTGTTATCTGCCTTTCATTCTGCACAACAAACATGCAAGAGTTTTGTGCATTGAGGAATAGATTCAACCATAAAATGTAGATTTTTTTCAGAACCATAACTTTGCTTCACTTTTTTGTTGCTATCATTATTGAAGAAATTAATTTGAGATCTTGGGGCCTGTTAGTTTGAGAGCTGTATATCTGGATTTTTTCCTGAGCTTTTAAGTACTGAAGGTGAAGAACGTAAAGTTAATTGGAATAAAACTCCGGTCCATAGTCCCTCTGAGGATAGTTTTGGGGTAAGGGAAAGTTACAGAAGTTTGTACATTCATTGACTGAAGTGACTTCCTCTCTCCAGGCTTAGATTTGTTGTTCGTGTGTTTACTCTTCCTCTGCAGATGGGGTGTGTGTGTATGGAGCAGCAGAAACTGTATAAAGTTGTGTTAACACCATTTTCATATTTTTCTTTGATGTTGCAAGCTTTTGTTTTAGTAAGGCTTTTGCCAGTGGTGCATGAATTAGTTAAATCACAGTTCCAGAAATTTTCTGGAGAATAATACAGCAGTAAGATAGAATCTATGGTTTGTGTATTTTTTTTATATTTGGTTCCCTTGGAGAAGCTGACTGTTCATTCCTTGGTAACTTGGTGCTCCATTTCTTATTTTTCTTTCTTCATCATGTTATCCTAGATATTAGCTCTACTCTTATACACACAGGCTATTCTGAAGCATGGAAAAGGACAAATGAGAAAAAAATGCACCTGCATTTTACATTACCACATAGATTAGGGATTTTTCCTTATCATAGTAATAATATTAGGTCCAGTTAATTTCTTGCATTCTATCTACGTTTCTGATTGTATTTGCAGACCTAAGATCTGACTCGCATCAAGAAGGAAGAGTCTGCAGAATTTAACTTCAAATATTAAACTTTGCAAATAATGTGACCTTAAAAAATACACATTTCCTTGCTTTCAGAAATTTCCCAAATTATCCTTTTCTAAACATAAGGTACATCATAGAATCTTGAAGAAAATTACACCTGACAGCTTAAAAAAAATTGTGTAGGAGGGAAAAAATATATCATTTTAATTGTCAAATCACTTTATTTGAGTGCTGCAGGGTTTAACTCTGTCTGCAGCAAGCAGATAATGAGTGCAAGTGAAAACACATCATTGCTCATATATGTTCAAATTATTTTTATACTTTGTTTTACCTAAAAATTAGCATTTTTATCTCAACAAGTATTTCACATTTAATCCATAATTCTATGTCAAAAGAGAAAAAGTGCAAAAAGAAGATAAATTTATGTTGCTTTGGGATTATTCTGTGTAGTTTTTTGTTAAGGCAGGAATGTTCACAAAATGTTAACTTTGAAATGCAAATATTTGGTCAATCTAAGTTTTGCATTAGCAAGTAAATCTTCATGTCATATTCTGGATTCTAAGAGCAATACCCACTGTGGCAGGAGTCAGATCCAATAGTATGTGACCCACATAGGCAATGAAATCTAATTGAAATTTCAAATTGCAGATGCGAGTATGAAACTGTTTGCTTGTGAATAACCTTCAGAGCAAAATTCAATCATCGAATTATCCAGTGGGTGATTCTGAATAACAAATATAATTGGGCAAACTGTAAGCTGCTCTTCAACAACTCTTGAACAGAAAGATGCTTGATCTGTCCAATTATTCACAATGCATTTGTTCAGCTGTAATAGCAGTGGTATCTGCAGAGGCTCCCTCCAGCAAAGGATATCACTACTAATACGATCGCCACATGCCTGCTAAGTTTGTTCATGTAAAGCTTCTACTAACATCTCCTAATGTCTGTAGAATGCTGAAGTGAAGGCTGAGGATTAGGGTGTCTCGACTGTGATGGAGAGCTGCAGATGTATTTGTGACGTCCATTGTTGCATGTCTTCTTGTGTCCATGAACATAAACGCAGTTTTGTATTCCATGACAGATATCAGACCTTTCTACAGCTTCTACCTCACTGTTACAGAACTTACAATAGTTCTTCTCTTTGCAATATTTCCTTTTGTTTTGTTTTTAATTATGGTATATATTTGGCATAGACATATTGGAAGTTCTTGTCTTTTTCGCAGGTGATGTATGAGAGATGACTTGTCTTTATGACCCCTAGGCCTAGATGCCATACACGGTGTACTTATGTCTGTATGGACCTGACTGCAGGGCATTTCATTCATGGTTCCTGCCTGTTTTATCTCTGCTAGCAGGAGTAAATCTGCTTGAACTCCAAATGATGTAGTTTGGTGTAGGCTCTATCAACTTTCTGCTGGTTTCCATCACATCAGAAATGTACTTCATGCTTTTGTATTTCACTCTAATGGTGCTAATTCTGGTTGATAAATGTTCAGATCATATCACCATATCATTTTCTTATAATTTCAAGATAACATAGAGCAACTTGTTTCCTTATTGCTTTTCTTTGTTACCTTGTCCAGCATCATGATTTCTCATTATTTCTGCCCTTATAATTCTTTAATTGGTTTCATCGTGCCACCATCTGAATGAAAGTTGTATTCCCTTGAGAAGACAAGGAAGATACTCATGTTGGCAGCAGATTACTAATTCTCAAAACTGTAAGTTTGCATGCAACACATTGTTCTGGATGTCCATGCCCAGGTACTGGGGGGGGCTGTGGGGAGGCTGGGGCTGCCCTGTGCTAGACACAGTTGATTCCAGCTGGCTCCAACCAACCCACTGCAGAGCACAGCTGAGCATCTTGATCACGATGGTGGTGCCTCCAGGAAAACAAAGTTAAGAAAGGGCAAAAAGCTGCATGGCAGTGACGAGTGAGAGATGCAGCCCTATGAGCACTAAATTCAGTCAAGAAGGAGGGGGGGAGGTGCTCCAGATGCCAGAATAGGGATTCCTCCACAGCCTATCGAGGATCATGGTGGAGTAGGCGAGCCTACACCGAAGCAGATGTTCCTGAAGGACTGCAACCCTTAGGGAAGGACACACGCTGGAGCAGGGAAAAACCATGAGGAGGAAGGATCGGCAGAGAGGAGCTGTTCTGGATTGATCACAACCCCCATTCCCAGTCCCCCTTGAAGGCTGGGGTGGGTGGAGGAATTGGGAATGAGAGAGTGAAGTTGGACTTAGGAAAAAGGTCTGAGTAGGGGAAAGTGTTTTTTTTTAAATTTGTATTTGTTTCTTACTATTCAAATCTATTTTAATTGGCAATAAACTTTTCCTCAGGTCAAGTGTGTTGTGCCTGTGGTGGTAATTAGTAAGGAATCTCCCTGTTCTTAACTTCACCTATAAGCTTTTTTTTTTCTTTCCCTCCACCTTATTGTCTCCTTCTTGTCCTGCTGAGGAAGTGGAGTGGTGAGAGCACTGTGTATGGCACCCATCCAATATCAACCTGCCATGCATCTAACCTCATGAATTCAAAAAATGTTTTCAATTTACAACCATTTTTCTTGAAGTAACACTGAAAGTAAATTTATGACTGCTGTGTATGAAATATAAAAAAATCTATGTACACCTTAGACCTACTGTGGCTTGGATGCATTTTGCACATTTTCCAGCAGGTGGATACTTTCCACCATATGCCCTCTTTTGAGTTCTCTGACTTCTTCGAGTTTATAATGCCACTTATGGAAGAATCGGAAGTGACCAGAAAAAACCCCAAAACAAACCAACTAAAACAACAAACCCAAGATGTATGAATCTCTCTTCACTTGATACTGCAAAGTGACCATTTGAAGATTAGCCTTCAAAGAAACAAAATACATAGCAAACAAGAAAATGCCTTTCTGCTGTGAAATCTATATGGCTCTTCCCCGTTGGATGTTACTGCATGGGGGCTGGTGTATTCTGCTGACAAGAAAATTTCCATGTTGAAAATCACGGTATGAAATCAGCGAAAGCAAGAACTATGAAGGAAGATTTACTATCCTGGTGCACAGGAGAAAGTGGGAACCAGGTCTTTTAACCCTGATTACTGAGTCTAGGTTATTTTAAGAAAAACTACTGTAGGGTTGATTCATGAGGTAGGTGGTCCATTTTTTAATCTGTATGAGATTTTATTTTTTAGTGTTTGTAATTCTTGATTTCTATGTCTGTTTCTCTCTTTTTTAGATACCTTTTACAATAAAGAAGAAAGAAATGGGAAAGCAGGAGATGTAGGACTTCTCAGTGAAGGAGGAAGAGGAGGAAGAGACATCTTGAGCCTTGTGGAGACATAAACATATGAATATGTACTCACACAGCAACCTCGTATGAAATATGCCATCTAAGTAACAAATAGTAAGATGTTGTCCTCATATAGTGAAAAGTGTGATGAACTGGCCAAAACCACCTCTCTGAAACATCACAGATTTTAAAGGAAAGCTTTGGACAGTCCTCTGAAAGACAAAACTTTACAGACCTGTTATTCCACTGCTATAAGCAGTACAATTCCACATATAAATAATGCAAGTATTGACCTTGAAACTTTTGTTTAATAACTTCATTGTTCCTTTGGACTTTGGGATATGGAATAATTCATTAAAAATAAGAATACCTACCTGTCTAATGTCTTTATGTTTATGCCAAGTCCATTTTATGCTGACAGAATTAAAAATTGTCCTGGATTCTCAGTGTGGCTTATTAATTAAAGGGTTAGAGGATATTCAACAAAAAAGAACTAATTGTTGGTATCCACAAATATGAATCTTACTATAGATCATATTGTTTATAAGTACACTGAGACAAAACTTAACTGCCCGAAATGCAGAGTATTACTGAAACTTTCTTTCCCTCTGGTGTTTGAAACATGCTAAAGTTTGATAGAAAACTCACCAGCTGAAATGGTGGAATCAGGGTCTCAATTAAGAGCTTACACATCGTGTATTCTGTTTTTTCACTCAGACTGATAACTCCTGACTGCATCACCAGTATTGGTTTGTTCATATTAAACTGAATCCGTTAAGTTAAACTGACTTGAATCCTTAAACTCTTAGAAAGAGATTTGCTTCTCATGCTATATATAAATGGTGTATGAAGAGCAGCTGAGGGGATGGGGGCTATTTAGTTTGGAGAAAAGGAAGCTGAGGGGAGACCTTATTGCTCTTTACAGCTACCTGAAAAGAGGCTGTAGTGAGGTGAATATTGGTCTCTTTTCCCAAGTAACAACCAATAGGAAAATGGCCTCAAGTTGCAGCAGGAGAGCTCTAGATTGGTTATTATGAAAAATTTCTTCACTGAAATGGTTTTCAAGCATTGGAACAGGCTGCCCAGGAAAGTGGTGGAACCACCCTCCCTGGAGGCATTTAAAACATGTAGATGTAACACCTGGGGGTATGATTTAGTGGTGGACTTGGCAGTGATAGGTTAATGCTTGGACTATATCTTAAAATCTTAAAGGTCTTTTCCATCCTAAACTATTCAGGGATTCTATGATTTTATACCCTAAGGAAGAATTCTTAAGTCTGGTGAGCTGCTGTAAACACATCCTGTTGCTGAAGATAATGAAACTGGCATGTATTGCACACGTGGTGCATCTAGCCCTGAATCTGCAACATTCCAAGCCAGAATATTTAGTTTGGGATATAATCCTCTAAGTGGTTTTAAGGCTTCATAAACAGTTAAGGACATGAATATATTAAAAAAAGGCTTGTCCTTTGGAAGAGAGCATAGTCTAAAAAAACATACAATGTTTTTTCATTAAACTATTCTTCAAGACGAATTTAGGGAATGGTCAAGGAACTCCCATCTCATCTTTCTGGCACTGGATAGTAACACAGAGTCTCTTTGGGCACTTATGTTTGGGAAACAGGTTGGACTTTTGAGAGGCATAACACTCCCTAGATTTGTAACACTGTAATAGCAGTGAGGTATAAGAGTGGTAGCTTGTGCCCAAATAGTCAGCTGACATTGTAGCTGTACCCTTTGTGGTGCCTTATATATAACCACAATAACAGGATATGTGCTCACTGCTCTATACAATACAGATGGTGTCTGTGTCTGAAAAGTAATCATAATGAATACAGATGTTCATTGGCATTTAATAGCCCCTGTTAGATCCCTATTTGCCCTCCTTTCTGTTTTAATTTCGGAATGTGTCATACAGCCCTATATCACTAAGGATGTAAAATATCTTAGTGTGGTGACTTCAGTTACAGATGTGCTCTCTAAAGCTATCAGATCCCCCTTTAAAAAAAAACAAAGTCCCATAATGCAAAAGTAAATGGAACTTAATGATGGGGATGTCTCATATGCTTCAGACAAATTAAAGGAATTTATCTTCATACTCAGGATATGGGATAGCAATTTGCCTAGTGCGCAGGATTCATGTCTGTACTGTAGTGGCTTTTAAAAGGATGTTGACATTTTTCAGAAACTAGGATAATGTAATCCAGCACAGGGAGACCTAAGGCTTTATTAAACCATTCTTACCTGGATATTGATCAGGAGCCGTCCTAGACTAGGAACCTGACCGTGAAATCTATATTGTCCGCAATATGCTACATGATAAACGTCTCTTCACAAGTTGCATGCTTTTCAGAAAAACAGCAGCAAATCAGAATGGTCTTAAAAGAACTATGTGTGACTCTTATCAAAACACATGGTGATTTTATGCACATGGCTAGCTAAAATTCAGCTGAGAAGCCAAATACGAGAAATAAACATTAACTTGCCAGGTGTAAGAACACATTGCATAAAGAACCTAAAGAGAGCTATCTTTCAAAATGTTACTGCTCCATTTGCAAAGAAAAAACACCATAGCTTTCTAATATTTATGTATGCTTCTTCTTTTTGCAGCTTTTTTGTAAATAATATTTCTATATTATCCTGGTCTTAGAAATTAGACCGAAGTATCTAGAGATAGCCTTGAGATGTGAGGTGCTCAAGACCATACTGGTGAGGATAGCCTTTTTAGATTTTTCACAGGTAAAAGCAGTAAAATAAAACATCTTTCCAGTAAAAGAGTGTTAAGAATAGCCTTTAAAAAACAAAATTTAAAAATGCTAAAGTCATTTTCCTAGATGACAGCAGCAGCCACAGAAAACATCAAGACCTGATTCGAGGTGATGCCAAGTATGAGTGTTTATGCCCCATAAATTTCAAATTATGCTTAACTTCATAGTCCTTATTCATGGACTCTAATGGAAAATGTCCTTTTGGCTCCCACCACAGAATGAGTTTGACTCCTGCAGTGGATAGGCACATAAATGTTGCCAGCTGGCCTGGAGTCATGTTGTGTCTAGTATTGTCTGAGCCCTGCACATTGTACATTTTAGTTGGGGAAAAGAACCTCCTTGTAGGCAGAAACAATCAGTGGATTGTCTTGAACTCCAGGCCCTTTCTTGCAGAATGTAAAACATTTTTGATTCTCATTACATTCAGAAAGCACTGAAGGATCTCAGCAGCTCATACAGTGGACTACTAGTAACTGGGAGACATTTTTAATATATGGAAGAAATAAACCAGAAGTTAAAATGGAAGCATATTCTAAGTGAACATGCAGAATGCTTTCTGGTACTTCCCAGGACTAACCTTGTCTCTTTCTGCTCGTCTCAAGGGTTGTCTGCATTTCAGGCTCTTCCCTCTATTGAAGCAGTTGGCAGGAACCATCCAGACCCATACACATTCTTCCTTGCACACCTTGCTGACAGTTAATTTCCTATTCTATCCTTGTACAAATCAGACACAGAGAGGTCTGTGCTAATATCCCAACTCCAACAAAGGAAATACCTAAGTCTAAACAAATCCCTCAAACTGTAGATAGGTGTTAATGGACTAGGTTGTAGAAAAAGATAACTTTTATTAGATCAGTTGATATAGCTGGGAAAAATGGGTGAGCTTTTAGATGTTTACATTCTCCTTCAGATGTGAACTACAAACTAGGTGGAAATATGCAGGCAGTTTTTCAAAACCAAGGAAGGCTACTATGTCACTCAACACTTTAGAGACTCATTTTTATCTTTAGGATATCATAACCACTGCTTCTGCTTCTTCCTTCTTCTGCTTACTGCTATGATGTCATTTACTTTGTAAATAGTCCTGACATGACCTGTTTATGGTCTAGACTCAATTTTGTGACTTTATTTAGGATTCAAATGGTACATATCCATTGTGCTAATTCTTTCTATCAGGTAGATTTCATTAACTGCATTTGTTTTTAAAACTTCAAGAGACTCTAAAAAACAGCCACAGAGGGGCAGCAGACATTTACATTCAAGGATATAACACTGGTATGCTTCCCCCACCAGTTGTGGTTTCTGTTTAATGAAAAAAAAAACCATACTTAATAAGCCTGGAAAATTGTCAAGCTAGGGTTTTCCTTTGGGAAGCACAATTTCCTCTTCACTTCCTTCCTGAAAATACATACTTATAGGAATTTTTTTTTATTAGTATTTTTTTCAAGGAGGCTCGATGCCTAATATTGAAGTCTAGGGCAATTATATTACCCCCCATAGCTTTTGATTTTCAGAGATGGTGTTAAAAGAATACATGTAAAATTAGTCATCTTCACTGGCAGAGAAATTGCTGGGGTTTGTTGTTTCTGAAGTAAAGGTATCAAACAAAAGCTCTGAAAACTCCTTGAACATGTAATTTCCTGAATAGCAGATATTTTCTACTACTGATAAGATGTACAGATTGAATGTCAGTTCTACTATAAGCCTTCTACAGTGTAAGAGAAACAAACAAACAAATAAAGCATCACTTTTGCAAATGTCTTTGCCTTTGTTGATTTTCAGTCATTTATGTGTTTTCTGTCACTTACATTGTGATTTCTTTGTTCTACTGTAGAAACTAATGTTTACAATAGTGGACATGTAAATAAGAGGTAGATTATTTTATATAATTTCTGATAATTATGGCCATTTAAAAACTGTAGCTTATGTATGTTTGCATATGTATACATTGGTAGTCTAACTTGAGTAGGAATTTACAATAAGCTTCAAGTCATGTACAATCTTATGGATATTTTCCTAAAAATGTTGTACTTAAAAAACCTGATATACATAATTTCATTTTCTGCATGAGATTTATTGTGGTGGTTGTGCTGCAGTTACAGACCTTCAAATAAAGGAAGAAGGGGCAGGCCACTCAGGAGGACTGCAAGGTGGATGTGAGGCTATGCAGGGAGGAAATTAGAAGGGACAAAGCCCAAGTGGAAATTAATTCAATTTCAGATGTTAAAGAGAACAGGAAAAGCTTCTACAAATATATTAGCCACAAAAGGAGAACTGAGGAGAATCTCTGTGCTTTGTTGGATGCAGGAGGGAACATAATGGTTAAGGATCAGGAAAAGACTGAGGTACTCAATAGCTTCTTTGCCTCAGTCTTTAGTAGTAAGACCAGTTCTTTGTTGTATGGCATACTGAGGGATCTTTCCATAATTTATCAGCAGTCTTGGTTAAGTGGAGAGTTCCCAGCTGACTGGAGATTGGTAAACATGATGCCCATCTACAGGAAGGGCGAGAAGGAGGACCAGGGAAAATACAGACCTGTCACTTTGGCCTTGGTGATGGGGAAGGTCATGGAGCAGATCATCTTGAGTGCCATTATGCAGCATGTGCAGGGCAACCAGGTGATCAGGCCCAGTCAGCATAGGTTCATGAAGAGCACATCCTGCTTAACAAACCTGATCTACTTTTATGACAAGATGACCCACTCAGCGGATGAGAGAAAGGCTGTGGATGTCATTTACCTGGACTTTAGAAAAGCCTTTAACACTGTTTCCCACAGCATGGTCCTGGAGAAACCATCTATTCATGGCTTGGACGAGTGGACGCTTCATTGTGGTAAAAGAAAATGGCTGGATGGCCAGGGCCAGTTAGCTGGGAAGTGATCATGACCCTGTACTCGCCACTGGTGAGGCTATACCTTGAATACTATGTTCAGTTTTGAGCCCCTTACTACAATGAGAACATTGAGGTGCTGGAGCATGTCTAGACAAGAGCAATGAGGCTGGTGAAGGATGTAGAGAAAAGGTCTTATGAAGAACAGCTCAGAGAACTGAGATTGTTTAGTCTGTAGAAGAGGAGGCTGAGGGGATACTTCATTATTCTCTACAAGTAAGTGAAAGGAGGTTGTAGTGAAGTGGGTGTAAATCTCTTCTCCCTAGTATCAAGTGATGCAAGGAGCAGAAATGACCTCAAGTAGCACCAGGGGAAGTTTGGATTGGATACTAGGAAAAAATTCTGTACTGAAGCAGTGGTCAGGCATTGCTACAGTCTGTCTAGGGAGGTGGTGGAGTCACCATCCCTGGAAGTGTTTAAAATATGTGTGGACATGGCACTTCAGGATATAATTTAATGGCCATGGTGGTATTAGATCAGTGGCTGGACTTGATGATCTTAGAGGTCTTTTCCAATTGAAACAATTCTATGAGTCTATAATTGTCAGCATTTTTTTCCAGAATGTGACTATTTAAACTGAAAAGTCTTACATTTGCTCGCTTAGATGTGAACATTTTGCAATAGTTAAAAGGAAATCCATTCAGTTCATTTTTAGTGATCTGATCATTGTAAGAACCCTGTGGTTTTCACATTTTCAGAAAATTGCTCAGTTGTTATTTCTTCATGGATAACTCAGAAATCTGTTGAATACAATAATTCAAACTTGGCATGACCAAAATCACTAACTTGAAAGATGATGTTTACTAATTATAAACAGAAATGGCAAAACCCCTCAAGCCCTGCATATACAAGCTCCGCATATAACATATTCAACATACTCAGTATGTAGTTGTTTACTAATATCTTCCAATTTTGGTTCTGTAGGTACTGATACCCACATATCTATGATCACAGAGACATAACTGTGCACAAAGAAGCAAAGGATATGCTTGTTACTGTGCCTGAGCAGCTAGGCTAACAGGAGGTATCACTCTTTTCTTAGCTATGTTACAATAAAACTATGCCACAGGTGTTTTCCCAGTCCAATGGCTTGAATTGTCCTTGTCTGTGTGCTTACTCATGCAGACTCTGCTCAAGCTAGAAATAAAAAGCAGTGTTATTCCTTTTAAAAATGCTGACAAAGATGCTGCTAAGAGGAAACAAAGATTCCTTTTCCAATATAAAAATGTGTTGGCTGCACTGCAGGAACAACTTGCATCTCTCTTTCCCCTCTATTTTTGATGATTTGCAAAGAAACGTATTACTATTTAATAAATGTGATATTGCACCACAAATGAAAAGACAGATGAAAAATAAAGTGACGCATTTCCTATGACCTGCTTCAGAAGATTTGTTTCAAGGTTTATCTTTATTGAAACAGTCAGTTCAGATTAAACTAGCCCCTGGTGGTACAATCTCAGTATGTGCACCTGTACAGATTTAATATACACCTATTCCTCTACAGTACATCCATGTCATGATTTTCCATTCTCTGTTGGTTCTTCACTCATACTGTGATCCTTTAGTTTGGATTCTTATGGTAAACCAGATCCGTGCATTGAATAGCTGTTCTTGTCAAACTGTATTTCAGTTATGTCAGTGAACTGGGACAGCTTTTCATGTGGCTTGGGGTCAGCGCAAACTAAGATTGCAGTAAATAAATGGTGGAAATGATTCCTTAAGGCCTCGTTACTGCCAAGAAAAAGTTGAATGGGGTCACACCCTTAAATAAGCATTAGGAACATTCAGGTGCTTCATCCAAATCCCATCAAGGTTATGGCGCTAATGGACAAATGAACAATGGTTTGATGCATAAAACTGGAGCAAATCACACTTGTGATGGCTGCTTACAATAAAGTAAGCTGTGTATCTGAAAGGACGAGAAATAAACAGGCTGTGTATTGAAAAGCATACAATTAAAATGTGACAAAATTGCCTCTGATTCATCCAACAGTAAATTTGACAGTACTAGAGCAGGGCTGTATTTTTTTCCAGAGGCTGAATCATGTTTGCAGCTTTCAAAAGTTTGGACAGCTTTAAATACTCGTTAACCCATTCATGTATCCATGGCTTCTGCCAGACCTGTGGATGGTGCATTCACTGAAGCAAGTAATTCTGTGGAAGCTATCCCCTTAAATGCTTATCAAGCAATTTCAGCTACTGTTAATATTTGCAGCAGCATCAAACAGAGGGAAAAATGATTACAGTTAAAATAGGTGAGAAAAAGCCCTCATAAATGAAGAGATGAGAAGAAATGTTATAGAAAATTATGCAGAAAGTACAAGCAGTTCCACACAGTATGCTTTGCTAAAGACAACACTCCCTTGAAGTTCTTCCATTAAAGAAATTCAATCCAAAGTACTTTGGATGTCTTATCCACCAATAAACAAAATGACCAGTGAGGTTTGCTGTGACAGAAAAATAGTTGCAATTGAGTTCTCACAGATCTATGAAGGTTTTTTTGTAAGAACAGTAGCACCTTTTCCACAAATGCAAAGTGGTCATAAGTAGAGCATGCAAGTGGGTTCCCTGGTTTGAAGATTTCTGCTGAACCAAAGTGGTAAAAACTGAGCTAATGTAGATGATGCGCATTTGTTGTTGAGTTACTTGCAATATTCATTCAATTATAGAAGTTGTTTACCCAATGGCTTGGTTGAACAGATTTTATTCTAGCTTGTTAATAACCTACTCAAACATTTGCTGTTAATTGTTTCATGGTTGTGAAATACAAGTTTCTTCACTTCTGTGTCTGTGCCATGAGATAACTACAACTGTCTAGCTTTATGCTAGAGTATCAATTGCTGAACAACCTTGTTTGCTTGTAACAGTATCTTAGGAAGAAGAGCAATTTCTCAAACACTGCAATGAACAAAACTCTCTTTCCATAAATGCTAAGAAACAGTTAATAACAAGCGGCACTGACAGCATAAAAAAATCCAAATGTTTGGAATTCAGATGAAGGCTCATGAATACTGCCTTACTAAATGCCATGCCACATTTATGACTTCAGGGCAAAATATATGAACACCAGACAATGTGAACATATTAATTAATGCTAATTACATCTCTGCAGTACAGATGGGCTCTATTCTCTTGACATGAGTATGCAATACATTTGGCATAAATGTCAGTTAATGTATTTACGCAAAAAAAAATTGTAGTTTGCAAATACACAATCAACTGTCTTTTATTTGTGAGGATATTATGTGCTACAGCCCATATATGCTGACCTGCAATGTGAATGGTGCAGATTTTCACCACCGTATTTATTGTTATAGGGATGCTTAGAGGCTTTTTGCCATTCCTGCTAGTGACTACTATCACAAGCATGGATGCAAATGCAGTACAGACCCCTGCAACCCCTGTGTCACAAAACTGAGAATGGAGGATAGGAAAGATTTTCCTCTTCAAAATCCATCCTCTGAAATCCACCCCTGATAGAGGTACTAAGCCTAACTCAGATACATCTCACTCCTTCTACTGTTTCCAGTGTGTATTGCTTTCCTATATGCTTACCAATTTGTGCTAGCAGGAAATACTCACTAGTGTGGATAGGAGGTAGGATATCTGTCTTCCTGCATCTTCATCGCTTTGGAATTCTAAGCATAACTATTACTGATCTGCAACAAGTATTTAGTTAATGGAATGATAGAATAACAGAAGAATACAATCATGGAATTGTTTGGGTTGAAGGGAGCATTAACCATCATCTAGACCAATGCCACTGCAGTGAACAGGGACATCTTTCACTTGATCAGGTTGCTCAGAGCCCTGTCCAAACTGACCTTGTATGTTTCGAGGGATGAGGCATCTTGCACCTCTCTCAGGAACCTTTTCCCATGTTTCACCAACCTTATCATAAAAAAAATCCTTTCTTGTATCTCATCTAAATCTACCCTCTTTTGGTTTGAAACCATTCTTTCACAAAAGGATGCCTGCTAAAAAGATTCTTCTAATTTTTTTTAGAACCCCTTTAGGTACTGAAAGACCAATATAAGGTCTCTCTGGAGTCTTCTCCAGGCTAAAAAACTTTAAATCTCTCAACCGTTCCTCATAGGACAGATGTGCCATCCTGACCATTTTTATGGTCCTTTCTGGACCCACTCCATCAGGTCTGTATCTTGCCTGTACTGAGGGCTCCAGAGCTGGACACCCACCAGAGTGGAGCAGAGGCAGAGAATGACCTTCCTTGACCTGCTGGTCATGCTTCTTTTGATGCAGCCCAGGATGCGATTTGCCTTCTGGGCTGCAGGCACACATTGCTCTCTCACATACAGCTTTTCGTTCAGCAGTCCCCCAAGATCTTATCCACAGGGCTGTTCTCAATCCCTTCATCTCCCAGCCTATAAAATACTGAGGGTTACATCAATCCAGCTGCAGAACCTTGTGCTTGACCTTGCTGAACCTCATGAAATTCACACAGGCCCACTTCCAGAGCTTCTCTAGGTCCCTCTAAATGGCATCCTGTTCCTTAGGCATGTCAGTGGCAACCCTCATCTTGGTATGATCAGGGAAGCATAGGGCCTGCAGTTGTGTCCAGTCATTGCAAGCAGACACAGAGTAGTAAAAAGCTATCACACAGTGAACTTAAATGAAGGACAGACAAAAATAAAGATAGGCCACTTTTACAGTTTACTGTTATATTCTCCAAGGTTTGAGATTGAGCTGTTATTTTTCCTCACTCTGTAATATCGTTGTAGGATCTCTCCAGAGTGTTTCAGCAATTTCATGAATGACAAGAGGTGGTTTGTTTGTGGTTTTTTTTGTTTTGGTTTGGTTTTGTTTGTTTGTTTTGTTTTGTTCAAGAGCCAGTATATTTATTTAGGTATGAAAGCAACAAATTTCTAGTGTGCCTCTGTGTGCCTCAGTATGTTGGTGAAGCACAATACCCCAATACATACAGTGACATACAATTCCATTTCAGATAATGCAGTTACTTGTTGCCTAGCTTCTGTCTTTTCATAGAGTCATAGAATGGTTTTAATTAGAAAAGTCTTCCAATATCACCAAGTCCAGTCATCAACCCAGCACCATAGTGGCCACTAAACCATGTCCCAGATGGCCATGACAACACATTTCTTGAACACCTCCAGGGACGCTGACTCCACCATACCCCAGGGCAACATATTCCAATGCCTGACCATAAAGAGATGGTTTCCATAAAGAGATGGTTTCTAATATTCAATCTGAACCTCCCTTGGCAAAATTTCAGGCCATTTCCTCTCATCCTATCACCTGATACTAGAGAGAAGAGACTGACTAAGCCCAACTCGCTACAACTTCCTTTCAGGTAGTTGCAGAGAACAATGAGGTCTCCCCTCAGCCTACTCTTCTCTGGACTAAAAAATCCCAGTTCGCTCAGCTACTTATAAGACTTGTTCTCTTAACCCTTCACCAACCTTGTTGCCCTTCTCTGGACATGTCCCAGCACCTCAATGTCCTTCTGGGAGTGAGGGGCTCAAAATTGAACACAGTATTTGAGGTGCAGCCTCATCAGTGCCAAGTGCAGGAGTACGATCACTTCCCTGTTCCTGCTGGCCACACTATTCCTGATACAGGCCAAGTGCAAAACCTGGCACTTGGCTTTGTTAAACCTCAAACAAATGACCTCGGCCCCTCAATCCAGCCTGTCCAGATCTCTTTGCAGAGCCTCACTACCCTCAAGCAGATCAAAACTCCCATCCAATTTAGTGTCATCTGCAAACTTACTGAGGGTGCACTCAATTCCCTTGTCCCAATCATTGATAAAGATTTTAAAGAGCACTGGCCCCAGTCCAGCCATCCGGACAGTTCTTAACCCAGCAAAGCATCTACCCATCCAAGCCATGAACAGATGGTTTCTCCAGGACCATGCTGTGGGAAACAGTGTTAGAGGCTTTTCTAAAGTCCAGGTAAATGACGTCCACAGCCTTTCTCTCATCCACTGAGTGGGTCATCTTGTCATAAAAGTAGATCAGGTTTGTTAAGCAGGATGTGCTCTTCATGAACCTATGCTGACTGGGCCTGATCACCTGGTTGCCCTGCACATGCTGCATAATGGCACTCAAGATGATCTGCTCCATGACCGTCCCCATCACCAAGGCCAGAGTGTATTTTCCCTGGTCCTCCTTCTGGCTCTTCCTGTAGATGGGTATCACATTAGCCAATCTCCAGTCAGCTGGGAACTCTCCACTTAGCCTAGACTGCTGATAAATTATGGAAAGCGTCTTGGTGAGCATTTCTGCCAGCTGCCTCAGACCCTTTGGGTATATGCCATCTGGGCACATAGATATGTGTCAAGTGGTGCAGGAGGCTACTAACCATCTCCTCTTGGACTATGGCAGCTTCATTCTGATCCCCGTCTCTATCTTCCAGTTCATTGGGCTGGAACTGGTCTTACTACTAAAGACTGAGGCAAAGAAGTTACTGGGTACCTCAGCATTTTCTGATTCTTGATCACTATGTTCCCCCCTGAATCCAACAAAGGACACAGATTTTCCTGAGTCCTCCTCTTGTTGCTAATACATTTCTAGAAGCATTTCCTGTTCTGTTTAACAGATGAAACTATATTAATTGTTTCTCCCTTCTAATTTTCTCCCTGCATAGTCTCATGACAATCTTGTAGAACTCCCAAGTGGCCTGCCCCTGTTCCAATGACTATAAATTCTTCTTTTCTCCCTAAGTAGCCACCAAACCAGCCAGGCCAGCTTTCCTTCTAGTGCAATTTTCTTTTCCCTTTTTTTCTGGTTTTTTTTTTTTTTTTTGTTTGGTTGGTTTTGGTTTGTTGTTTGGTTGGTTTTTTTGTCAACATAGACTATCTTTCCCTTTGGAGTTGGTATAGGTGACAAACATTCGATTTCAGATGTTCTAGAAATACAATATATGAATATATGAATTGTGAACCTGACATTGACTAAGCTGTTGCTAATTCTCAAATTATTTCCAGCTATCATTAGTTGAAGGTTTGCAAAATAATTCCTATGAGCAGTAACGCACACTCCACTGTGGAGTGGAGCACAAAAGCATTCAAGAGGTGGTGTCATTCAGTTTTTAACAAAGGTGGCCTCTATGATGTGCTGGTTAAAAGTCCTGCCTCTGTAGATCAGTTTACTACCTCAGACTTACAGAGAGAGTGATTGCCCATTGGAATGGGCTGCCCAAGGAGGTGGTGGAGTTGCTGTCCCTGGAGATATTCAAGAGGAGACTGGATGAGGCACTTGGTGCCATGGTCTAGCTGATTGGATAGGGCTGGGTGATGGTTGGACTGGATGATCCTGGAGGTCTCTTCCAACCTGGTTGATTCTATGATTCTGTGTCTGCATGGGACGTACTCCGCAATGGGCCCATTCTATGTAATATATTCCAGTTCCATTCCAGTACTGTTCTGAATTACAGCACTGAACACATACTTATAACTCCTCTTCCAATACAATCATAATTAAAAGACGCTGGTTAATGTAGTTTAATACAATGTAATGTATCACATTAGTTTCAAGTAAAATATCTTATTAAAAGATACTAAAATAAGTGATTAAAAATACACATTTTGGCTTTCTATAACAAGAGTTATTGTACTTAAATATTATTGGGCACTTTCCCACTAATTTAATCAACCTGATATCTGGGCATATGACTTGAAACAGGCATGTAAAATTAGGCCCTCAGCATTTGTTTCATGACTAGTAATTATTTTAATACTTAGGGGAGACAGTGCAGAGCCATGAGGAAATGACAGTTTGACAGTAATTGTTCTCCTCAATATCTTAGGTGTTTCGAAAACGCCTGTCTTTAACTGGTTTGAAACAATTTGCAGCAGAGGAAGCTTCAGTATGGAGCTCCTTCACGATTATTTCAACATTCTACAGTTTCAGGCACAGTGGATATGTCTCCAGTATTTCCTGGGCTGTTAGTTTAAGTTGAACAAGATTCTTAGTCATTGCCTCAAACTCTTTTCCTTCAGTTGTTCATAATACTGTAATCAATACCACCTTCTTATCTCATAGCATGTAATCTAATATTAAATATCTTCTTTCCCTATACACAACTATTATCTATTTTTTAAGACTCTGATACTTATCCTTGTAAGTATCACAGCTACACCTGTAGTGCATAACAGCACACATTTTTCTCTGATACAGAGTTTTCTTTTTCTAATCTTTGTCAAAAAGATATTTTTTGTGACATAGACTATGTGACCATTCTCCCGAAGTTTCTCCTCCATCAGAATCTAGTTATTACTGCTAACACTACTTTTCTGACAGATTTCTCATTTTTCCTATCAAAATATGGCTATATGCATCTACTTGTGAGTGATAGCAGACGGTAACACTGCCTTGTTGAGATTTCAGAGAAGCACCTTACTCATTATGCTTCAGTGGCCCTGTGGGCAGGGGAAGAGACCATTATGCATATCTGGAACCATGTCAATACCTGCAAACCCCTTCTCAGAGTTCTTCTTTTGCACAGTATTTGTTTAAAGACTGGACACTGTCAGGTTAGTGTGCTGTGACCACCACCTCATTGTTTCCAGGTCCCATCTCTGTCAGCAACCATCGATTTTGTGGTTCTTCTTTTTTTCATCTCTTTTTGGGAAGGAACTGATTTTTGTTAGGCTGATACAAGCCAAAGTCTCCTGCTACCAAAATATGAATAAATAATCATACTGCCTAATTATATAAAATATTTGAACAGCTCTACTTGTCTTTGAATCCCATAGCTAAAACTTCTGGTGCTGTTTTTCTGCTCACAAAATAGTTATTCTGGTTCTACAACGAAGGCCGAAGAGCTAGACTGTGAAGAGTGCAACAAAGAACTGAAAAACATTAACCATCTGTCATTTGAAACAATTCCAAGAAATATAGCAGTGGAACGAAAAAGAAATAAAAAAAACCAAGGCAAACAGTAAAACCAGTAAGTAGCAATTGCTTAGCAAGTCACTTGCAAAATACAATGCAAACAAATTCTTTTAAATGGAAAATTCTGATTTATGAGTACACTACTAAAATGAGGTACTATACCTCATGCAAATTTTATCACCTGATACGACAACTGTGACACAACATTGGAGATAGCAGCTAATGCTTGCATTATGCCTGCTGTTGCAGCAGAGCCCTATTACTCATATCCATTCATTATTTATCACTATCTAGTGGATATTAACAAGGAAATCTTGTGTGTCAGGGTTTAAAATATTTTACAAACATTAGCAAATCAAGCATACACAAGTGTTTTATTGTCTCTGATTAATGTAATTCAAGAGCTGGCCCACAAACTGGATCTACCATGCAATACATTTCCATGTGTCTGCTCCTCTTTCTCAGACGGAATGGGAAGGGCTGTCTGAGGAGCAAACACTTCCTGATCGCTCAAACACTCTCCTGCATTTTGCAGCCCAAGTCAGACCCAGCATCTGCTGCTCTACCCTCTTTCTCCTTACCTTGGTGACAGCAGCAACCTTTGTGGTGCCCTTCTCCCCACCCCACAGTAGTATTCAATCTGTGAGAGCAGTGGAGGTTGCATACATTCACCTTCTACTGCTGGAAGGAAAAAGTCAATTTTTTTGTATGAGATGGAGGCAGAACGTCCTTGTGCATATTTGACTGGCTATAAATTCCTGAAGAAGGAAGGCTGAGTGTACAGCTTAGCAGAGGAAATCAAAGCTAACACTAAAACTCAGGTCCAGAAGACAAACTGCTTTTGAGGAGGAAAATTACTTTTAGGAGGAATTAAAAAAACCCAGCAAACTAACAAGAGCAGAGAAAGAAAAGAAAGGACACACTTTCTCTGATGGAATGCATGTGAAAGAATGTTTAAAAATGCTAAGTTCTTAAATTCAGTTGAGCAGGCATGCAAGTTAAGGTATAAAGTTACACAAATTTATATGAATTTACAGAAATCTAAATGAGTATCAGAATAAGGCCTTATGAAACAACATGATAACCTTAAATTATGGTACATAACTTCCTAATTTTCAAAAGTGTTGCCACAAAACTACATCTATGGACTTCCTGGGTCTTTGTCAATTTTGAAAAGATTTTCAGGAGTATGATAGATGCATTTAAATTAAATTGTGAGCAATTTGTGCTCTTGTGTGATTTTGTCAATCTGTTCCTCAGAAATCTTGTTTACACCAACCTTGGTACAGATAACTTTTACATGCCTTCCCTTCCTTCAAAAGTTATACATTGTGTGCTTAACAGGGCAAAGGAGCTTCAGCACCTCAGACTGGACTACGAAACAGCTACCACATTGCACTGGAGAGCTGAGTGAAAGAATTAAACTGAGTGAAAGTTCTTGAGACTCCTTAGCCTTGCCACCTAAGTCAGGGTGACAGAAAACCATTGCCTGGCCATTGCTGGAGTAGGGTACCTAAGCCAGACTTGGTTTAAAAAGAAAAAAAAAAGAAGAAGATTTAGGGATTTTTATATTTTAAAGGAAAGTCAAAAGATATTATGCCTGTGTCATTTTTACAGCATTTACTACCCTAATGTTTAGCACACCCAGGAAGAACATGAGGACCTAATATGAACCCTGACTCCTTCCTTTAGGAGTTTTCTAACTTAGAATAAAAAATGCTGACAGGTCCTTGGCATTGTGAATGACCACAGATAATAGAACACAAAGAAAGATGAGAAAATAAGGAACATGGTTTTATATCTGTTAAGCAGTTACAGAAATCTAGAGGTATCAGAATTTTTTATTTCTTATGCTGACCCTGAATTCAGGTGAGCTGCCTTTGCTTACATGAAGTAGGTGAAGTCCTGTGGACACAACAGGGAATGGGATCAGTGAATTTACTTGTTCTGCGGTTTTGAACAGAGTTTGAAAGAGTTCATCTCTGTTCTTATATTTCCTCTCTGTAGCTTACTGTTTGATCTCTAGTCAGGAAGCTCAGACTCCTGTAAAACAACCTTATCATAGAACCATAGAACTATAGGTTTGTTTTCGTTGGAAAAGACCTCTAAGATCATCAAGCCTAGCCTTCCAACCTTCAGCCTGACACCACCATGTTCTGATTTGCCATGTCTACATGTTTTTAAAAAACACCTCCAGGGATTGCGACTCCACCACCTCCCTGGGCAGCCTATTTCAATGCCTGACCAGTCTTTCAGTAAAGACTTTTTTTCTAATATCCAATCTAAACCTCCCCTGGCACAATTTGAGGTCATTTCCTCTCATATCATTTGATACTAGGGAGAAAAGACCAAAACCCACCTCACTGCAACCTCCTTTCAGGTAGCTGTAGAGAGCAATAAGGTCTCCTCTCAGCCTCCTCTTCCCCAGACTAAACCATCACAATTCCCTCAGGCACTTCTCATAAGACTTATTCTCCAAACTATTCACCACCTTCATTGCTGGTGTGGGGAAGAATAAGTAGGCCCATTGAACTTGCAAGGTGAAAGAAGAGGGGAAACAGGAGACTGTCTTGAGTGAAAGAGCAACACAGACTGGAATGGTACTACCTGGAAAACTTGGATGCTACACTGTAGGTAGATTAGAACTAGATGATAAAAAGAAAAGCTAAGAGAAGGGCTAGAACCAAGGAATCATTGTTGGACAAACAATTCTTCAGTGATATAGAGATTTTCAAAGTTTCAAAATTATCTTCTATGCTGTGGGCTGTGTAACTCTTACATTATCAGTGCTAGGAATGTTACTGAAGGTGTTTTTTAGCTCATGGTCAGAAACAAAAAAAAGGTAATAATTACTTGTGAATTTATCCAGACCCATTTTGCAAAGACCAGTGAGATCCTAGGAAACCATTATCATCTCTTGCCTGTCAGTTATCCTAGAGTTCTCTAAGTCTGTAAATGGTAGAGAATAAGCTATAAAATGGGTGAGGCAGTGCTGTAAAAGAAAGAGAAAGGGGGGAAAAATGGACTGATCTCATGGAGTCGTCTTAAGAGAATTACTTTTACTTTATGTATGTGTCACATAATTAGATACTATGCAACTACCTTAAACTAAGTTTCCCCTATCTTACATGATCATGAATTTTGCATTTGTTTTCTGGACACTGGACTCAAAATTGCAGTTTCATTTGAAAGAGTGCTCACAGAAACCTCTGAAGTCAGTATTATGTTGCTTACACTGAAAGATCACATGTAAGAGTCTCAAACTAAGTTTCATAGTATGCTTCATAGTCAGTAGAAAAAAAAAGGGTAGTAGCTCAAATCTCATTGAAGAAAATAAATGTTTGGGAAACATTCAGCTCTCATACTGATGCGTATTAGGGAAGAACTAAAAAATTAGTAGTTCAGAGCAAAAGTTGAATTTGGTACAATAAACAGGGCATAGGCTACAAAGCACAATGAGAAGTAAACAGTTTATTGGAGAATCAGTCATTGAGGGATCTCAGTGCATCATGGGCAGAGGGTGAATATTAGTTTAGCAACTTCAGTGCTCCTTTAATGTCAGGGGTTTTTTTTTATGTTTAGTATCTGCTACAGTAGTCTGTAGTATCACAGTATCACCGTACATTAGGGGTTGGAAGGGACCTTGGGAGATCATTGGTTCTAACCCCTCTGCCAAAGTACTTCTAGCAGAATTAAGCTTAGGGCTTTAGAAGATCATATTTACAATTTAATTTTTAAACTGTAAAATAATTGTTGAGTATAGAAACTATAGGAGGTAATTTCACTAGACAACACTAGTTTATATTGTAAAATCAGTTTTAAAAATTCCTCTTATTTCTACACATACTTCAGACTTCTGTGATCTGTACAGAAACCCAAAGGGATTTCTTTCTCTGAAAAATAAGTTTCTGACAATTTTCTTAGTTTTAACTACAGAGACCAATGAGTAAGTGCAATTATGATAAGTAAGTGAGAAAAAGTTAAGCAGCCACAGAGCAAAGAAGCATTTTTCATTCTCTTAGTTTTTCTAACTCTTTTACTCTTGTTATTTACTAATCACCATTTACATAACGAACAGACACCTTTTTACATCCGCTGTAAGTATTCTTCAGCAGAATTACCCAACACCAGGACTGACATTTATATTACATAGTCTGTTAAATTCATGTTAAATTAAACAATAACAAATGGAATTATAAACCTTTCAGGACTAACAGGGGAAAAGAAACCTAGAATTTTTATCACCTTTGAGAGTCAACATGAAGTATTGGTTTGAGATAGATGTAGACTTTTCCTGAGCATATATGAAAAAACACAGATAGCTCTTTAGGGCACCTCTTAATACTGCATTTCACTGATGGCAAAGTTGCAGCTGGACAGGGGGTGCTATAAAACCTGGTGAGACATCTACAGGAAATCTACATGAAAACCTTTTTTTTTTTTTTTTTTTTTTTTTTTTTAAGGGATGAAAAGAGTAGAGCTAAGTAAACCAAACTTCTGAGAATCAAAGACCTTGATCTTAGCTGGCTGCAACAAGGGAGTGAATTACAAAAACTTTAAACCTCTTCTGGCACAACAGTATCACTGCCAATCAACAAAAGGGAGAAACAGTATATGTAATCAAGCAACATTAAGCATGTCAAAGGATTATGTACACTGAGAGGGGTAACTATAAAGTCCTTCTCATTCTCTAATAGGTGGAATGATAAAAAGTTTCAAGCTTTGTTGGCTCATTTATGGTACTGACACAGTTAGCCGAGATTTCTTCTGGTCTAGTTGATGAGGCTTGAGTAATCCCCCTCACAGTTACTCTGCCATCATTTGCTACATCCTGGCTCAGTCTAAAGAGAAGGATAAAGTGGTGTATTTCTCTGCTCAGTCCTGTTTTAATTTAAGTGGCTTGCAGACTATGTGTCTCTCTGCCTTTGCTTCTAGGAGATGAATTTGTCCCAAGACAATCGAAGGCTTTTGTCCAATTAAAAAAGAAAAATATTTGCAGCCTTAGAAATAATCACTTTAGGATACAACAGTGGCAGAACTGTTACCTACTGTGTAGTTCTGCACAAAATCACAACCTTACTGATTTGAATGACAATTTGTAATTGTCACTCAGACCTTGACCCTGCAGACAGCTTTGCAGATAGCTATGAGTGAACGGATATCTTCTTTTGAATAATTACAGAATCATAGAATGGTTTGGATTGGAAGGCACCTTAAAGGTCATCTAGTGAGTAGGGACATCTTCAACTAGATCAGGTTGCTCAGAGCCCTGTCCAACCTGGCCTTGAATGTTTCCAGGGATGAGGCATCTACCACTTCTCTGGGCAACTTGTTCCAATGTTTCACCAACTTCATAGTAAAAAATTCCTTTCTAGTCTAGATATCTAGTCTAAATCTAAGATCTTTTAGTTTGAAGCCACAACCCCTTCTCCTTGCTAAAAAGACTGTCACCATCTTTCTTATAGCCCTCCTTTAAGTAACTGAAATACCACTATTAGCTCTCCTCAGAGCATTCTATTCTCCAAGCTGAACAATCCCAACTTTCGTAGCCTTTCTTCGCAGGAGAGATGTTCCATCTCTCTGAACATCTTTGTGGCCCTCTTCTGGACCTGCTCCAACAGGTTCATGCTCTTGTGCCAAGAACCCTGGAGCTGGAATCAATACTCCAGGTGAGGTCTCACCAGAGTAGAGCAGAGAGCCAGAATCACCTCCCTTAATCTGCTGGCCACGCTTCTTTCTCTGCAGCCCAGGACATGATTGCTACCTCACGTCCAGCTATTCATCCACCAATACCTCCAAAATTGTATCCACAAGGCTGTTCTAAATCCCTTCATTTCCCAGCCTGTATCGATACTGGAGGTTACTTTGATCCAGATGGAGGACCTTGTGGTTTCCCTTGCTAAGCCTCATGAGGTTCATACAGGCCCACTTCCAGAGCTTCACTAGGTCCCTCTGGATGGCATCCTTCCCTCTGGTGTGTGAACTGCACCACTCAGCTTGGTGTCATCCACCAACTCGCTGAGCGTGCACTCATTCCACTATCTGTGTCATTGATGAAGATATTAAACAGCACTGGTCCAAGTATGGACCTCTGAAGGACATCACTTGTCACCGATATCCATCCGGACATTGAGTGACTAACCATTGCCTTCTGCATGTGACCATCCAACCCACTTCTCACCCACTAAATTGTCCACTCAGCTTGCCATACAACTTTTTCAGCAGATATCGGGGTCATTTAAGCCCCTCAGCAGGATGATAGCCTGCAAGTGTGAAGCCTCCTGTAGCTGGAGTAAGAAGGCTTTAGAAGTAGGCTTCCCTTGATCAGGCAGCCAGTACTAGACACCAACCACAAGGTTCCCCTTGCTGCCTTGGTCTCTATTACCTATACGCTTTCAACCTGCTCATGACTATCCTTCAAGAGAGCTCTTCACACCATCCATTTCTCTACAGAGGGCAATGCCTCCACCCCTCCTTCCTTGCCTGTCCCTTCTGAACAGCCTGTAGCCATTAATAGCCACAGTTCAGTCATAGGATTCATGCTACCAATTTTCAGTAATGGCAACAAGGTCATAGCTTCTAACTCTTCCTGTTTGTTGCCCATGCTGTGTGCATTGGTGTAGAGGCACTTCAGGCAGGTTGCCAGTTGTGTCATCTTCTTAGAGGAAGTTCCCATAATACATCTGAGATATTTCACCACCGTTTCTCCATTGGCTCCTATTACCTCAGGAGCCCTCGGCTCCTCTCTGCAAGACTTTCAGCGTAATGCAATGTTCTCAGCACACCTCAGAGCAATGGGATGAGTACCCTTGGTAGAACCCTGTCCCTCTAACCATGGCATATCACCCCACAGATTGTCAAAGCCAAGGCTGATATTATCCTTCTTTCCCTTCAAGTCTAGTTTAAAGCTCTGTTGAGTCCCACCAGTTCTTAAGCAAAAGTCCTCTTCCCTCCTCGAGAAAGGTGAATTTCAACTGATGTCAGCAAGCCTGGTGCCATGTAGACCATTCTGTTATCAAAAAACCTCCAAAATTATGATGGTGATACCAGCCACAGAGTCATGTATTATCAGACTATTTCTTCCAGTGTTGCTGCCTGTAACTGGAAGGAGGGAGGAGAAACAACCACCAAAGATTCCAAGGCCCTAAAGCTTCTATTGCTCTTGGGAGCTCCTTCCTTTTTTTCTGGTCTCTGAAAGTTAGATTTTCAGAATGCAGGGATAAGTACCTTTGAAAAACTGATCACCTTTAAAGCCTTGCAGGCAAAGTTAGTATTTCGTAATGAAGATTCCAAAAAATTTATCTCAGGTATTCTTCTGTGAAGGAAGGCAAGAGACCCATCGCTTCCTCAAATGCAGTATGCAGCTTGCTTCTACCACCAAATTTTTCTCCTATTACTTCTGCAGGTATGAGTAATAGAAAGTATATTTGCTGGGGGAATGCTGCTCTGTGTGTTCTGTTCTCGTGACAGAGACTCTACAAAATATCCTACCTGTACCATCAGTGGGCACACAGAACACTAGTCTGCTGTGATCTTGATACTCATTCACTATTTTATCTGTAAGAAGCATTTAGTTAAGTGTGAAAATAGGCCAGGTTTCATATCTTCCTTGAGGAAGTTGGTGGCCATTCAGCACCTCACTGCCTGCTCAGGCTCTCCCTGCAGGGAGCCTTCCCTAGGCAGAGAAAGATTAGCCATTGCAGAGGTGCTATGCCACAAGGCAGCTCAGGTTCTTCTCTTTTAGTCTGGATGCATGGATTCACTGTGGCATAACCACATCTAGCAATTCCTAGTGCCAGGGATAAAGAAACACATCTAAATCTTTGTCACCTTTGCTCCACATCTGCAAGCACTTAATGCATAAATTCTGCCAAAAACTTGCACTAAATTTGAAGGCATGTATTCTCCAAGTATGATTAAATAAAATATTTGGGTTATTTGACCTGAGATTGTTACCAAAGGAGCAATCATTTTCTGAGAGGATGTACTGAATAAAGGAATGGTATTGATCTTAGTATAAATGCTCACTGTGCTTTTAAAAAGAAATAAGTGAAAAGAAAAATTGAAATTGTCCTTATAAAAATAAGAAAAGACTACCACTGACTGTTTGAAAAATGAGCTAGAAGAATTTGACAAAACGCAGGGAATAAGACTAAGCAGTGAGTGGCAAGCCATTGGAGAGGAATTTGACTGTGATGAATAGTAGCTGAGCATGTAAATAAAATTATAGATGATTAGAGATGGAGTGAGAAAAAATAAATATATACAAAGATAGCATGAATAGCTGCATGCCAGCATGAGGTCAAACCAGTATGAATTTATCACATACATTTCAGACAATGTCAGAAAAAAATAGGGCTCTACTGGAGCCCTATGTATGTATGTATGACACGTATGTAGCCCACTAACCTCTGTAAGTCAGGACGATCTGCACTTAAACTGTAAACACGTGGATCTCTCTAAGCGATTTCTTAAACCCCTAGAATGACAGAAATTTTACACCTCCCTAGGCAACCTATACCAATACTTGGGATCTTGCTGTTAAAAAAATCCTGAGCTCTAGCTTAAATCTTCTCTGCAACAGTTTAAGCTTTCTGCATTTTCTCTTTATTCTTATAACCTAGTGAACATTTTTTCTTCCTACTTTGAAGCTACCTTTTGCATATTGGAAGTTTTCAGTAAAAATAAAAGATTTTTAATGTCTTTGATGTTACTTACAGATCTGGATCATTTTTCTTGACATGCAATACCAAAACATGGCCACTTTTCTAGCTAGCAATTTACTAGAATTGAGCAGAACTTCAAATTCATATTTATACTTTACCACCCAATGCTTTTCATTTTCTGGAATATTAAGGTATTTCTGACTCTTGCTTTACTTGTCATTCAGAACATCCTCAAGAAACTTGTCTGCAGAACTTCTGCCTAAAATGTCATCTGTAATTTCATAAGAACCTGTGGCCTTTCATGTTTGACTGAAAGGCAGTGCAACCCAGAACTATGTCCACAACAGGAAGCCATTATGCAATAATTCTAAGAGGAGCATAACAGGGATTCTATCTCTGTTTTACCTTCTCAGTCTAAGAGCTCCCTATACTGAAGGCTATCCAATGGACTTTAAGCATCCATCACTTCTGAAAGCAATTTGCACTTTTAGTTTCCAAATTATTCTGTGGCAAAGAGGCCCACGATGTAGTTATGTATTATATTAAGATTCATTAATATTTAATGTGCTGGCTGATGATTTTATTGAGGTTAGAAATAATTAATAAGCACTTCCTATTCATCTTATTTAAACAATTTACAATTTTATAGAGCTATACCATATAGTTCCCTATCATAATTTCTCCAAGCATGGAAAGTCTTGGTACTTTTTCTCCTCCCTTGTACAGAAGGTGTTGCTCATCTCACTGACAGATTTTCCTTTGTTTTAAAAATTCTGTAACACCTCTTTTGAAAACATACAATGAGAACCGTGTCAGGCAGTCAAAAGCAACGGGATGAGTTGATACAGTGACATAATGGCTTTCCCTGTTTAATTCTCCTCATTCCTAGTAATTTCTAATGTTCTCTATATTGCTTTATTTTCCACCTCCAGTGTCTTCAGACCTCTTTTTGCAAGATAACAGATACCATAGTTTGAGGAAGCCATTGCTATTTATAATTCAGGTACTTTTACCTCATGTGCATGGTATTATATTTGTGATGATTTAATTAAGTTGTTTTTACTGAAAAGTCCTTCAGTATTTTGAGATTCTGGTGGATTCCTTTCCATTCAATTTTATGTTTGTTTAGCATGCATAATACTTCATTACCTAAAAATTCCGTTCTTTCACAACCCACTTCTTTTCTGTATGGTTATGACTGCTTTACATACTAAAGACTCTACTTCAAATTCTTAGGAAATCTCCACTGGTAGTTTCTTCTCATTGTAAAATCTGGTTTTTTTACGTTATTCTTGTGTATGACAGTATAATTTATGTAATTGCTCTTGATAAGAGTATCTATGAAAAACATATCAACTGAACGTTATTATTTCCTTCAGAGATCTCTAGGAGATTGGCAAAGCATGACTCTCCCAAAGAAGTTTGCTGACTCTTTCAGTATGTTATATTTATCCCTGTAACTGCTAGCATAATATTTAATTATGTAGAAAGACAATTGATTGGAAATATAAATCAGCTTTATGGGCTAGTAGTACCCAGAATTTCTCTCGGAGCTTGTTGTAAACTTGGTGTCACATTTGTGAGTGTCCAGAACTCCGGTCCCAAGAGGCTGATTTAAACCACTGGTTAAGTACCACAGTACTGCGGCTCAGCAAATTCCATTTACAACTCTGGGATGATTGCCATCCTGCCCTTGAAATTTAGTATCATTAAACTCATTGGTTTGTTATAAAACTTACATTAATAGTATGAATTCAGACAGTATCTGGGGGGACTGAAGGTATACTTGAAGTTCTGTTAAATCCTTGGCTTGTCTTTTTCCTCTTTAAATACAACTAAAGTGTCTATTCCAATGTTTATATCTTAGAATACAGGATGAGTTATGTTGAATTAATGGAATCCAACTATTCTTTTGCTATGCAATAGCCCAGGGCTACTACAGTCCTCTGTAGGCTATAGTTTATACCTTTGCACATAACTAACCAAATTCAGCAGCTGTCAGGACCCAGTCTATGACACATATTCTGTGTGCTGGTAAAAATCTGGAAACACAGCATGTTCCCCCAACCTGTGATAAGACCAAATTCATTTAGTTTTCAGAACTAATTTCTAACACCTATACTGCTTCACACAGTCCAATCGTTAACCATGCAGTCATTCAAGATGTATGATTAATGAAGCTAATGACAGAATTAATTCACCTGAGAGGCAGCTGGTTTGGTGCTTGAACAATATATTTTGAGTGGCCAGTGAAATAACACATTCTAAGTTATTTTCAAGGAAGTATCAGAAAAAATGTGCCAAGCTGATTAATGAAATGTTGATTTGCACAACTTTTCTTTAACATTAAGAAAGAAATGCATTAGTAAAACTTGTGGGATAGGAACAGTCTGAGCAAGTCATGATGCACCCCTTCTTGGACAAAATGTCCCCTGCCAATCTCAGTTTTGTTAAGTTCCATTGCCTAAATTTCATTCACACAAGCACTGTCAAAATTTTAAAGAGAGACCCAATAGGCCAGCATCAGAGCGGATCAGTCCTGATAATTATAGGGATTCATTCTCTGAGGTTTGACTCCTTCAGACTATTTGTCATTGCTGTCTAATTTCAATCTGATTGGAAGCTGCTGAAGAATATTGCTACTAATGTTAACTGCCCATTTATTTTATTGCTGAATACTATCTCTGTGATCATTTCCTAATCTTCTGATTCCTGATTTGTTAGTGTATATCTTTCTAAGCATTCAAGAATTTGGGACAATGAAACAAGACAATCATACGCCAATCTTTTCTGTCGTATTTGTTGTATGGTCTCTTTTGTTCAGATTTCATTTGTACTTTGTGCCTTCCAATTATACCTTCAGTTTCTTGTCATTGACTTTATTTTAATAAAAGTGTCCTTTACTTTGATCTTCTAGTCTAAATTAGACATGCCATGTAGTGCTATCCAAGAAGCAAATCTAATTTGCAGTGGAAATGCAAACTCCATTTAGCTTTAATGTAGTAGCAATCAACTGTCTATCTGAATAAATCTCTCATCTCTTTTCTACAGTTTTAGCCTCGCTTCTGAAGGAAGCAAGATTTCTGTGTTGCACATGCAGTCAGTCTGAGTCTTGCAATAGCTTTGAAACCTTGAAAACGTCAGCCTATCTTGACAGAGTGATCAGTGTTCCAACATTCCCACAAGCTGAGTGGAGCAATGCAGAGTGCAGAGACCCCACCAAGGGTAGAGAGAACTGCACCTCAGTTCTTTTGTATGGATACAGTCTCTCTTATGCATATGTAGACTAGCTTATCAGCTGCCTAACACCAGTATTCCTTAGGCCATGCACTGTCTCACTTTAATTTCACTTCATGTGACTTACCATTTGTAGTCCTTCCTTATATGAAACAGTATATTTATGCTGATTGGGTTAGCTCTATTTAACTAATATATATGTTAGATTTCTGCAACTTCTTGTTCCTAAGATTTTTGATGGTATTATTACTGAACTAGAGCTTTCTCATTTCTTCCATTTTCATAGTCCTCAGTCATCTTGAAGTACCTGTACTTGTTCTTTCATGCTGAGTAATACCTTGAAATTTTGCTAAAGAAATCAGAATTTCTCAAACAAAATTTAAAAGTTTGCTATTGCCCTGCAGTATAGGACTTGATTTACATAAAGACCCATATATATAAATAAGCTTATGAAAATATTTGCTTCCTTTGTGAATACAATTAATCTTACTATTTCTGGACTTGCTAAGCACTGTTGCTCTGATTAGACACAGGGCCTGGATGTTTAGGCTTTATTCCTGTTTGCCTTTATTACAAAGGCTAAGAAAATGGTCATCGAACACAATAATATTGCAAGTCATAAAAACATGGGAAACTTGGCTCAGTGAATACTACTGCTTGTTCTTTCTTGACTTCCTACTTCTTCCCGCCTTTTTTCTGTTGCACTTCTTGCCGTCCATCTTGCTTACCAAATTTTTAAGCAATTGCACCTCATTACATGCTTCCATTCCAAACCTTTCCTACATCTTTCCTCTTTCTCCCCTTTTCTCCTGAATCTTTTTCATTCTCACTTTCTTTCTCTGTGACTCCTCACAGATACACTCTCCTGTTTTTCTAAATTACTTCACCCACACTATGGCTTCCCATCCCTTCCCATGCTATATATATCCAGACAACTGCATGAGTACATATACACACATACATACACACACAGAGAGAAATGTATATCCCTGTCTAATTTTCTGCAGTATTTTCCCCTTATCAGCATATTTTGAGATAAGTTTAGAAGTATGCTCCTTTATCTTTTCCACTGACAGGATTAGGAGGTCTTATGTTTTCTCACCCCTCTGCTCTCCCTGTCTTCAAAGGTCTGTATCCTTTATCATCGTCTACAGAAGACAAAGAAAGATGGTAATGCTTTATTCTGATTTAAAACTTTACTAGACTCATAAATAGGCATAGCTTTTCTATACACTCTGTGGTTCAGAATACAAACACCTTGTGAATCAGCATGCTGGACCAGGTCTGCATTTGGCCTCAAATTGCTTATCTGGATGCATTCTCCTTCATTTCTTACTGTACATTGTAGAATAATTAAACCCTTAAAATATATGCCTCAATTAAAAGACTTCTAAAAGCATTCATATAATTGTGTTGCATATCTGTTTGCATTTTGTATTAATCAGTTTAATCAGGGATAAGAACATGAATTAAATTAACTTCCAGTTCATTCTACAGGAAGACTGTAGAGGGGAAAAAACTACTGGACTGGATGAAAACTGAATGTGGTAAGAAGGTGAAAATTAATTATATAATACAGTAAGCAAGTCTTTAATTTTTTCCTAGTATGTTTGATTAGATTAATTGTTTTGTTAAATAAACTATCTGTACGGTGAGAAGCATACTGTTTTACCCAGCTAGGGAACAAAAAGTGAGAAGGGGGAACATTTATGCAGAATGATGCCTTTCTTAAAGAACAGTATGCAAGACTAATTATTTTAAAGTTGCTTATCATGCCATACTTGCTGTTGATGCATGGAAATGAGAATACTGGAACTTTTTAGCTGCTTGAGGTTAAATTTCCAATGACACAAGGGCCAAGTCCCAATTAAAACTGCCCAAGCTACATCTTTAATGCAGTTAGACTTGTCTTCCTTTTTCCTTGTAAGAGAAGGCCGCTGACCACACTGATTTGATGTCTAGGTGCATTACAAAGGTCATTTCTTGTCATCTGCAGAAAAAAATAAAAGAAAATATTTAGGCATTTAGTCTGTATTCTATCTAACTCTTCTGTCACAAATCAGTCAGAAGAAGGTACAACTGGGTTTCAGTTCCCATGCAGCCTTGCTGGAGACTGAACCATGAGCTCACACTTTCCACAGACATGCTGTAATCACAAGCTATATACTTCTAGGGAAGAATTTTTTTTTTCTTGCTTCCATGTGAAGCTGTTTCACTGTGCAACCAAGAATCAAAGTTGAAGGGTATAAAGAGAAAAAAAGAGATGGGGAAAAAAAGAGATGAGATTGAATCTGTGATAAAATGATGACAAGGTTCTCCTAGGGGAGAGATACATTGCAAAATCTTCCCTTTGCTAAACTTTCTGTTAGTGCACCAGAAGGGAATCAGACCTCATGAGTCTAACTAAATATGAGTTTCACTAACTTTGTAAATAAATGAATTATGGGTAAGATAATACACATAGCAGTTTATTTTTATCCCAAAAGAGTAATGAAGCTTTGTGCTAATTGGGGAATAGAGCATGAAGATACAGCTGCTTGTTAGACTGAAATACATATTGACTAAGATTCAGAATTATTCTAGCCCGAGGATTTTCCATAAGGTATTGTCAAGGCTAAGGTATAAGGATAGTGTAAACATTGCAATTATGCAAACATAGATTTGATGCAAATATAATTTAATTTTAAGATTTCATCAAAACCATGGGGCATATAAATACACACAGTAAATATTGTAAGCCAGTTGATAAGGGTTATAAAGCAGCATGAGGAGAACTAATTCACATCATTCCATTTGTAGTGCATAAAAAACTTCTAATGTACATTTTTGCAGTGACTGATCCAAGAAACAAACCCAACTTAGAGCAGTCTGAGTGATCCAACCCATGCTCTAAAGACTTGTTTATTCATTTCCTATTTAAGCATCATTGGATATAAATAAATAAACAGCACTGGGAATCGCAGACAGAACTCAGTATTGTTTTTCCTCTTCCCCAAGTTAATCGCATTCTCAATAGAATCAGCCTGTCTTTGTTAATCTCTCTTTAGCCCCCCCAGCTCTTGCATTCCTGATTGAACTGTGACTTTTGCTTAACAAAAGGGGTCTCTAACTTCTAGTTTAGGATTTAAAAATCTGCTTCCTTGGTGAGTGTTCTACCCATCTGGCCATCATGGACAGAGAGGCCCTAACAAAGGAGACCTAATGTGCCTGAAACAGTTTGAAATTGCTCATACTTCTATGTCAAAAATTTGTTTAATTTGAAGTTTATGAAGTTCATCATGGAAAGCTCCAAGTGAGAACATTAGATCTTAATGAAATCAGGAAGATAAACTAACAGTGATATACTAAGGAGTGGTGGAATACCTGTATTTGCAGTGAAAGACTTTGATTGACTGTTATATGTGACACTGGCCCACATTACATGTGAGATCCTTCAGCGTTTATGCAACTTTACCTGTATCTCTGCAAAACTGAACTCTGCTCAGTGCATCATCACAGCACTAATTCACTCCAACTTAGAATTATTTTCTCCTAGGAAAAAATACTGTGAAGCCATGTGCCTCATTCAAAATGCATCCCTAATACAGAAAAAAATGTCAGTGATCAGAGCATATGAGGAAAAGTTTTACTAATCAAATCTTACAGCTCTTAGACATATAAACAGATGGCAAGATATCTCAGCAGGTGTTACTACCAGCCCTTTGGCAGAACAAAACCTCTCAGTGGACACTAAACCTACTATCACAGCTATCTGAGATAATGCTTCAATATCCTTGACAAAAAAATACCTCCCTTGCTAGAATATTTCATTACACATTTTTGAAGCATAATCCAGTAACTAAGAGAAACTGTTCTGATTTTGGATTTCTCAAAGTCATTAACCACAACAGAGAAACAATTAAAAAAGAATTTGATCATTGAGTTGTAACAGAAATCTCAGTTCTAAACATCTCACCAGTTCCATATCATCTAAAAGCCAATGAATAAAGATGCCGTTGCAAAGTCTACTGGTTATAATGAGAACAGTAGCCAGAGAATAAAAGCTAAACTCAAAAACCCTCCTCTAGTAAAGTATTCTATATCTATAATTCACATGAAATGTATCAAAAGCATTTTGATCCACACCATATGTGGTTTTGCTGTGAAATTCCATGTTCACTGGATTCAAGCTAATTATGGATTGTGTGAAGAGTTATCGTTTTTAAAATCTTTTATTTTTGTTGCATCTTATCTATGTCAGCTGTAGCTCCATCATTTTTATTTAGTAAGTTTTATTATAAGGTATTTATAGATCTCAATTATCATTCATATTTAATGAAGGAATATTCTGTTTTCCAAAGTCAGGAAACATCATCTGCTTGTTCTTCATTTGCACAATGAATCTCAAATTGACTCTTAGTTCCAGTTTATCATGTTGGATGAACAACTGCAGGAATGCGTTGCAAAGTGAGATTTACTGGGATCCTTGACACCATAATTCTCATATAAAATGACCAGTTACTGGCTGTAAGCAGTTGCCTCTGCACGAAGGCATCTTCTGCTAGGTCAGGTGGAACTACCTGATCTGTGCTGGAAACTTTTATCAGTACCACAGACACGCTGCACACAACTGGCTATCTGACTGGTCAAAGGGTTGGGTGCATTTGCTTGCCCACTTTTATTACATTATAAATTACATGATAAGTTAAACACAAAAATATACAGATTAGGTTATTCCACCCAGAAACAAGCAACAAGGCCAGCTTAAGTTACTGAGATTCATATATACATATGACACTGCCCATTTTTTGTGCTCTTCCTTAAGAGTGGAATACGAAAGTTATGAAAATGCATTTCAGATAGAGTATGATTTTAGCGGCTATTTGGCCATCCTCCAAAAATAAGCAACTCCCAGAAGCCACACAACACAAAACAGTAGAGTACTTGACCTTAATTGACTTGGAATTTCTAAACCTGAAGAAGACAGAAGGTCAAATTGTCTCATTTTGTTTTATGGTAAAATGAATGGTTCTGTGGATGAGGGAAAAGCAGAGGGTATCATTTGCCTTGATTTCAGCTAGGGTATCTATATGAGCTCCCAAAGCACCTCTCTAAACAAACTCAAATGTAACTGGGTGGAAAGATTACAAGGTAGATATGTATGGTACACAGTTGGCTAGACTGTCAGGGTCAAAAAAACTGCAGTATGTAGTTTGAAATCTTACTGGAAGCTAGTTATGGATGGTGTTCTTTGAGGAGCAATATTTGGGCTTATGCTATTTAACATACTTACTGATGTGGGTATGAGTTGGAATGACCCAGCATGTGCATGATGTGGAACTAGGAGTGTGGCTGATACACTGGAGGACAGGGTTGCCATATGAGAAGACCTTGAACAACCTAGAGAATGGGCTGAAGGGACAAAGTCTTGAACCCAGGTCTAAAAAAGCCCATCCAATTATACAGGCTGGGGACTGGCTCTATAAGAAGGGACCTGTGGGTCCAAGTGAAAAAAGCTGAACGAGGGTCAGCACTGCACCGTTGAGGTAACAAATACTAAACACATACCATGCTACATTAACAAGTGTTAATGTACCAGAATGTACTGGGCAATTGAGAGGCCACATCTGGAATGCTGTATCCCATTTGGGCTACCAAGTATGCAAGAGATACTTAGAAGATGAATAGTATCCAGAAGAAGGTAACCAAGATGGTTTCAGGGCATATGATGTAAGGAAAGGCTGGAGGAACTCAAGATTATCTTGAAGATGAGAACTTTGAGAAAGGATATAATCCCTATGCTTCACTGACTGGGGGATTATTAAGAAGGTGGAACCACACTTTTTTCAGAGGCCATGAACTGCAAAAAGAGAAACACTGAATAGATAGGAGAAAAAAATGACACTGCAATTGACTAGACACAGAAGAAGCCCAAAGAAGTTATGGAATCTTTGGTCCTGGAGATTTTCAAGACTTGATAGGGCAAGGTTATGACTGAGAGCCTCAACTGATCTATAATTTTATATGTGATACACAAGAAATCATGATTTTTCTGAAGATGAACTAATATAGCTATAGAACTAGCAGAAGTACTAGTAATAAGCTCTTGCTTTGTCCATTCTCTTTCATCCTTGCACTTAGGAGATTAACATTCATAAACTCAGTATTTGAGAGATGACTATTACAGTACAATATTCTACAGTGAGCTGGATCTCAGCAAAGGACTATGTCATGCTAAACACCTCACCGTGGTGCTGAATTGAGGAACACCATTGCTGCTCATTTGGGCTGGCACTCTTCTCTCCAACACTTGATCTCATACAGCGGTTCACCTGAAGTGGATTAGTTTTCTCACTGTTTAAATCGTTAAGCATTGTCTCCATAAATGAGCTGGATCCTGAGAAATTTTATTAAGATTTTAGCACTGAAGTTCAAGGAAGAGATGGAGAAACTACAACTGGATAGCCCACTTTTGAAGACACTACATCTTGACCTTTCTGAGGCAGGTGTGGACTTTCAGATTACTATTTTTGGAAATGTATGTAATAGACCTCATTTTTAAGACTAAGATGAGTGATGTCTGGCATTGTAACAAATCAGTAAAGATTAGCAGAGGTCTGTTACACCTGCTCTTTCTGCTGGAGAATTTATCAGGAAATTAACAATGATTATGCTTCCCTCAGTTTTGCGCTAGCTAGAGGCATTCAGACACTCAAAAACATTGTTTTAACTTCTTCACTTGAAATCCAACTGAAAGTTTCTGAATTCCAATTGCTGAGTTTATGATTTGAAGGTTGCTTTTCACTTAATTTTTGATCATTCAATAGTTATATGGGTAATGAGGCTACCAATGTTCATAGTAAATGACCAAGATGCGAAATTAAGTTGCTATTATTCTATTATTTGTAGCACAGTGGCATGGAGAAGATGACCTTACTTTGAACCTCCTGGGAGGTGGGGAGTGTTAATTTTTCTAAGTTCATTAGAACTTAGGCTACTGTGCAGAAAAAAAAAAAAAGTTCCTTGCACTTTGTTACCCATGAGCTTCAGGGTTTTACACAAATATGCTATATGTGGGCTGAATGTTGTTACATGGCTGAGTGGAGTTTTTAAGCCTCTTCCAATCCGCGTCTAAAACAGCGCAGAGCTTAGGATGTAGTTAAACTCATTAAGATGACGGCACTTCTGGACATATGCAGATATCTGCATTTGATTGCCTGACATGAAGGTTTAAATTAACTTCTGTACTTAAGATGCTACTTGGCCCTACACTATTTGAAATGCTCTCTGAGCATTCTCTGAAACTTACAGTACCTTCAGTTTATTAACCAAAACCCAAACAGATGTCATTTGAATTTGGCCCCCTCTTGCTTTGGAAAGTGAAGACTTACTGGTGAAATTTGTGTCCATATTTTAAAAGAGGCTTTTATTGCTTACAAGTTAATGGTCAGTGATGGTAAGCTCTTTCAATGTCTGATTGTAGTGTGAGATCTCTTAACATGGACAGTACTTTTGACTTTGAAACCAGGAATCCCATGTCCATTGAAAAGTGATGCTATTGCAAGCCCAAACTTGACAGATTGTTTCCGTGTTAGGTTCATCACTCAGCTTTTTTTTTTTTTTTCAATTGTACTGATGACACTATCCTTGCTTTTCTTTTCAGGTTTTCCTTAAAACAACAGACGCATTTCCTTAAGTGGAAGAGGACTTAATCACGTCCTACTCTTTGGCAAAAACTGAACACTACCTTTTCCCCAACACAAGCCGCTCAGAAAAACTAAGCTCCAGGACTCAGCAGCCACCTTGTGGAAATCCATCTGGACACACCGGCGGCCCGGCTGCTCACTAGCAGAGCACCGACGTGCTCTTGCCGCTATTTGGAATACACATCACAAAACCGTCTCGTAGAAGGGGAGTTTTTCCTCCAGGTACTGAAAACATCGATCCGTCCTTTTCCACAGTGAATTTACTGCAACTGCTGTTTTTAAGAATGCACCTGTAATAAAGCAGACCAGGCTGAGACTGGGCACAAAGGCCACCTAAGGTGATGGTGGCCGCTCCAACTGGTGTCCGAGCACGGGTGGCCTTGGCGCAGCTCCACACATCGCCGTCCTGCGCGCAGGTTAGCGGCGAGCCTTCCTCCCCACAGGGACAAGGACGGCGCCCGTTCGCGTAGAGGGCTGGGAGGTTACCCCCACAGCAGGTCACCCATGTGACTCCCTCGGCGCTGCTGTCCTGCCCGTCCCGCATCCTCTGCCGGGGGTGTACCGCCCCGCAACACCCGCGCCGCGTGCCGCCGCCTGGCACCTGTACGGCCGGGCCAGCGGAGCAGAGGGACCAGCGCCTGCGCACTGCGCAGCCCCTCGCTGCCAGTCCCGTAGTCACTTCCTGCCCCTGTGCCCATCCGGCTCCGGGGTCAGCGGCCGCCGCTCTGGCGGGACAGGGGAGGGTAAAGTTTTATTTGGGGAGGGGGAAGCCGGCCGTCCTCTCCCAGGTAGGGCCTCGCCCACGACGGCACGGCCGCCGCGCCCTCCCCCTCGCGGCGGTGGCGTTTGGCGCTCGCTGTCACCTGTCGGCCGCTCGCCCCTCCCCGCCCGGCCGCGCGCGTGGCGGGGCGGCGGGCGCGCCTGGCTCCGGCTCCTCTGGCAGCGCTGTTGGGGGCGCCGGGCGGACTATTGCTGTTTGCTATCGGTGACGCAACTTTCTTCCCACTCCCGCGGGAGCAGAGGGACACCGGCCTGGGGTCTTGGGAGGTGGGAACAAGGCACAGCTAAAGGCGGCGGGAGATGAGGGGGTGCGGGGCCAGGCGGCTGAGTTCGACTCGACTCAGGGAGGGGGATGGCGGCCGTGGGGCTTGCGGCGGCCGAGGTTTCCCATCCGCCAGCCGAAGGGCGGGTGGCAGCGGGACAAGCGCGCCGGGCCGGGCCGCGGTGGGCGGTGGGGCCCGGGCAGGCGGGAGCGGAGCGGCCGGGCTCGCAGCAGCGGCCGTTGCAGAGGGCGTTGTGAGACCTGTTGTAAACAATGGAAACTTATGCGTGAAGGGTGCCGCTGCGTCCTGGCCCACGCCGGCGCTGCCGTTGTAGGAAGTGGGTGTGAGACGTTAGCGCTGTCCGGAGCTGCCCGTTTTTCGGGAGTAACAGTTAATGTACGTATTTTGACAGAAACGAGCTGCTGGATGTAGAAGGAAAGTAGGCCTTGCGCACGGAAAATGCCTCTAAGGGACAAGTGTTGTCAGACTGACCACCATCATCATGGATGCTGTGAACCAGGTACAGCTATGTGTGATGTTTTGGCTGTGCTACTTACCTCATTCATTAAAAGCTTGCGGGAAGTACTGTGATGTTGCAAATGTGCATCGTTAGTGACCGTTTTGGATATAAAAAGTTTATGAATTTTGCTTGGAAATCTTTTTTTTTTTTATACCCTTGAACTGTCGTTTAAAAATTGTTTCAGGAAGATAATTTCTCAGTTCCTGCAGAATGTGCAATAATCGCTAGCCGCCACATGGGCATTGTATGTAGTGGACTAGGGGAAGGCAAGAAATTGTGCAAAAACAGATGGCCTTTTTGTTTCCAAAAAGTCTAATATTCTGATTTGGGTTTTGTTTTGTTTTTACTATAAAATTATGTTTTTAGCAATCTCTTGCATTTGTGTTTTGCTTCGCATCTTTTCTCAGAGGAAAAAAAAATCCTAATCCTGAAATGGCTGTTTGCATTCCACTGCAGTGTGACTTGGAAGATGTCTTCAGTGGAATGAGTATTTTGAAGGTTCAGCCCACATGCTAGAGCTTTTCTGTAATTGTTTTGCCCAGTGTTCTGTTTGGTAGCCTAAAAGGAATTTTGGTTCCTTTCTTATTGCTTTGTAGAATTTGTTATTTGGATACTTTCACTTGTGTTTTGAAAAGAAAAGCATCACTTTGGGAGACTAAGAGTTGAAAGTTTAAGCATGGAAACTTTGATAATGCTCCCTTAATTAAATGCAATTTGAGAGTTGATATTGTTCAGCTAGTAAAAATGTTTCTTTGTGTTTAAGATAAAATGTGTTGAATTGTTCTAGTGCTTTAAAACAGGTAAAATGCTTTTCTTGCCTTACAAGTGATGTGATACATCTGCTTCACGTATATCGCTCCTCTTGATGTCAGTGGGTGTTGCACGTGCATGTTAGAGGCAGCATACAAGCCAAAATATAGTATTTTTAATTATAGGGAATAGGCTAGTAGAATACAATATGTCATTGTGTTTGAGATTCCCAAACGATTAGCTGATTTGTAATGGCTGTTATGTGGTCGTATATATAATAGTATATTGTGCGGCCAGCATAGTTGGGTGAAGTGTTCACTTTATCATTCTTTTCTTAGACTGCTTTTCTTTCTGATGTTCTTTTCAGCTTGAATTTATTTATAACCTTAACATCTTCTAGAAGACCTTTCATGTTGACATATATTAAATCTATTTGCTCTTAATATGTCTAGTTACGTTGTAGACCTCTACCACTCTTAGTAAAAAATAAATTTCTTTGGCGTGCTCGATGCTTCATTAAAAAATGGAAACCTTACAATGGGGTTTAAAAGTCAAACCAAATGAATGAGGTAGGAGCAGAGTTTTGAAGTACAAAGCTAGTTGTTTTGTCAGTAAGAAATCAAATATATGACTTAGCTAATGATTTTACAAACATGCTTGAGTAAGTGCTCTTATTCATTTAAATTTGGTTTTCCCTCTGAGCAAAGCTTACATGCATACAGCAGTGCAATGCTGTTAATTTTCACATGCATAAATACCGAATATTGGAGTAACCTGTAGTCATCCTGATCAATAAATGTTTTTGTTTCAGTAGATTTTGCAAAGATGTGATGTGGAATGAAACTTGAGAAATAAGTTATTACTTCAGCAGTTTGTTTGAACTCGAATCTGCTTTACTGATCAAAAATACTATATTTTTGATACATATTCTGTAGTTATGCCTGTACTTTCCTGTCAGCATTGCTGCTTCTAAATTCAGTGTTTAGGTGTATACTGACAACACTGAAATAACATAGTATTCTGTGAAGTACAGTATTTGTTAATGTTTTTTGTACATCTCTTTTGGTTTGAATGATGGGAGTCAAGTAGATTGTTCTGGGGAATTGCTTTAATGGATGGAAATTTCAAGTAAGGCTTTTTCTATTTAATTTTTTTGTGTTTGACACCCATAGCTTTAAATACACATTTTCTTTAACTCGTCAAAATGACTGCAGACTGTCAGAAGGTATCATGGCTGGAAAATTCAGTATTGTCTGTTTTTTAATGCAGTATAAATGAACGCTTTTGAGTAAGGAAGCTTGTACTGTAGTCCTGACCTTTCTTTTTAGCTAGCTTATTATGTGCACAGAAAAATCCATAAACTTAATAAAAATCACCTGAGTGTTCTCTGATGGCTTATTATCCTTTTGTATATTTCAGTGCATCTGCTGGAACCTGGTGATCCTCCGCTATTACAGCAGCCTCTGCACACTTCAAAATCTGGTATTCAACAAATCATTGAGTGTTTTCGATCAGGTATGAAACTGCAACTTAAGAATGTCATTACCTTGCTCTAAGGTTTATATGTATTTAGTATGTTAAAATAACCAACCCCTGTCTTTCTACAATTTTGCAAACTATTTCTAAGTTTTTGGATTTAGACACTGTTCCCTTTTCATATAGATTAGTGAATGTACACCTTCTGCTGTATAATTAGACATTAGAATAGACTGCCCAGGGAGACGGTGGAGTCACTGTCCCTGGAGGTGTTTAAAAACCCTGTAGATGTGGTACTTTAGGATATGGTTTAATGGTCATAGTGGTGTTAGGTTGGTGGATGGACTCAATGATCTTACAGATCTTTTCCAACCAAACCTGTTTCTCGATTTTTTTTGGGACTTCAAATACATAGCAATGAACCTGAGAATAACAACTGAGTGTTTGGTTAATCGTGCCAGAGATGATTGAAACCTTTAATGTTTTCTAGCTGTTTCTATGTTTCTGATACCGTGAATCAAGCATTTTATTTTTTCACAACCTTTGGTGTGAAACTGAAGTAATCTCTTTAACAATACTATCTATATGTTTTTAGATTTTTCATGGACAGCTGTTAGAGATACCAAATGTTTCAAGTGTAGGTCATTGCTGCTGTGTAATGGAACACCTATTTGGGCTGAGTCTTGTAAAAGTGTGCAGTATTTAAATCCTCCACTAGCATTTTAACAACTTAATACAAGAAGAAAAGCTAGGTGTGAGAGTTGTCATTAGTAAACTTTTTTAATTTGTTTGAGGTTGCCTAAGGCCTCAGATATGCGTGGCAGGCTGCTTCCACTTGAAGCAGATTAATAGGATCTCTACTGGTAATAGCATGAGCTCATTGCAAGAATGCTGTCTCTGGGCTGCTTCCAGACTGGCCTCACTGGCAGATGTTAATAGCTTACCTTGACACCTGCAGTCATCTGCAGCAGGAAAGTTAGGAAATGGCAAAAAGACTTTAACCAAGATTTTACTGGTTAATTTTGAGCAAGCAATATTTCATTATGGAAAAACCTATTTTGATTCTTTTGGTAAAGAAATAAAGATTAAATCTGGAGTAGTGTCTGTTACTGTTATGTGGTTCTAGCATCCAAAGCATTAAGAGTAACAGATGAATTTGAATCTGTTTTTTTTTTTCCCCCGAACAATGCAATTGCTTGCAAAAGGTCTACATTTTGTAATTTCTGCCAGAGAATTGTTTGCAGTAACTTATGTTCTGTACCAGTTTCTTGTGACTGTGATATTATTCTAGTTCCAACATACACAAATATTAACAGAATTTGACAGATTATTACCAGCTTTGGTTAGATGTAACTGCAAAATAGAGAAGGCTTCAGTAAGCTTGAGGCAGCATATGCTGGTAGAAGACTTACGGCTTGTTGCCAGTCTGCAGTTGATAAAGAATAAGGAGATTATAGTAATTTTATCAGTGTATTGTGTCCTGTAGTGGGTTGAAAAATTCCCCCCAACATTATTTTACTTTTTACACCCAATAGTGATTTATTTACATTTTCTATGTTTCTGTTCAAGATCTGTGGAAAAATTTTAAAGGCATAGACTAAAACTACCACATGTCCACAAAACCAGTGGATGTTTTAGATTTATTTGCCTTTTCCAGAAATCTTTAAAGGTCTACAGTTTCATTCAAAAGGACAAACCAGTGAAGTGCTTCATAGTTGTATAAGGTGGTTTGAAGCCAGAGTGACTACCGTGTCATCTGGCCTGACCTCTAGTATGTCATAAATCCTTTAATCTTACTCAGTAATTCTTAAGTCAAATAATGTGGATTAGACAAAAACATTTCAGTCCTGAATGGAAAAAGACTGACATATCAGTGTAACAGTAGAGAGAATGAGGGACTTGTGTTTTCATTGATTGAGAAATAGTGGAAAGAGGTTTGTGGCTAGGACATTCATCCAACAGCATGGTTAAATTTTGGTTAATTGTGTGTTATCACCAAATTGGAGGCCTTTTGTTTGAATTACAGTTTGGTAACTTACTAAAATTTTACCTACAAGGAGCACCTTCAGTTTTGTTCATCTGGGGTTTTCTTGGTGGTTTTCTTTTTATGCAGAAATTATTGGTGAGATATAAGTGTAAACAACTTGCTTTTGGGGAAATTTTCTACAATTTTAAAATTTGGGGTTTAGACTGAATCTAAATATTTGTCCAGTAGTCTGTAAAATACAAACTGTCTGTAAAGTTACGAGTCAGATGAAAGTGAGAGTAGTAACACTTGAAGAAAGTGCAGTGAGAGGAGAAGATAAGAGGTTAAGGCTGTGGCCCAGGAATGGCATAGGAGCGGACAGAAGCTGGATGGTAGCTTCAGATAATTCAGTTCAGGTTTCATTTTTAGGCAACTGTTGAAGAAGAAAATGGCACTGTGCTTTGCTAAAACTCAAGTTTTAACAAAAATAAAAAGTTGTCTTGGTATGACCAATTTGTATTGAAGAACTATTGGAGGTTATGAAATTGTTAATATTTGAAAAAGTTTCACTTAAGTAATTGTTCTGAGTTTGATCTTTAAAAGGAATTCTTGAAGAGTCTGTGATGACAGAAAACGTGAACTTGTATTGAAGAATGTTGTAATGCTGTTTTGTGGTTGTCTGGTATTAGTTATTCTTGTCCAAGTTTCCTTATGTTTTTGCTTGTTGGACTAATTTTGATCCATTTTGATCAATTTTGATGTATTCCATTATAAGAAAAAAATGAAGATAGAGAAATTAGCTGAATTCAATTAACTGGTGTTTCTTTCTAATTTGGAGTGTGGTACATGTTTATCATTTAATAATTTATTGATATTTGTAGGAATTATAATTGTCATGAGATGAGACATGAAAGAGTGGGTTTGAAGTGTAATTTAAACTCTGAATTCTTTAGTTCATTAAGCAAGACAGGAGCTGAAATGCACCAACAAGGCTGGATTCGGGGTGGTGTTTGAATGTACCTTGTGTAGTAATTGGGCAAATGTGCCCAACACATTGCCTGTGTTTTTTGAACGTATTTGCCTTCTCAGCAGGCTGAAAACAGGTCTTCAGTTTTACTTTCTTGCCTAAGCATCATCATCTCTGTTTGGGTCAGGTCCTTAGATGTAGTAATGTTTCCTGACCTGTTAGTTTTTCTCTTTGTTTTACTGTATGGTTTAGTTTTCTGACTACCCAAGTGCTGTTTTAATACAAAATAGCTGTATATATCTAGCTTTCTTAGTGCTGTTGGATACAAGCATAAATCAGAAATACTGCAGACTTGTCTAGGTGCTTATTCTTTCCTGTTGGGCAATTGTGTTGCCACTAGACACTGTAGTATAGAATTGTGGAAAGGCTTAGGTTGGAAGGAACCTTAGATATAATCTACTTCAACCTCTCTGCCATGGGCAGGGATGCCTCTCAACTAGACTCGGTTGCTTAAGGCCTCATCCAGTGTGGCCTTAAACACCCCCAGGAGCCTCCCTGGACAGCCTATTCCAGAGTTCCACCAACAGCGTATTGAAGAATTTTTTCCTAAGATCCAGTCTGAACCTACTCTCTCTCAGCTTAAAACCATTCCCTCTTGTCCTATTGCTAGACACCCTTATGAAAAGTCCCTCTCCAGCCTTCCTGTAGGATGGACTCCTTCTTAATATTTGCTGCTTGTTTTTTGTGATAAACTGTAATGAGTGTAGTGCTTGAGGGTTTTTTGTGTAATTTTTTTTCAAAGGTGTCATGTTTTCTTAGTGAAACTTGGAGTATGTATCATAAACTTACAGTGCAATGAAGTAGCATTAACAGAAGATAAAATGTTTTTATAATCATCATGTTTTAAAACGATTCCACTTTGATAGGATGATGTGAATTAAAACATGAACAGAAAACCTTCCTTAAGTGTAACGTTTCTTTTATTACAGGAACTAAACAACTCAAGCATATCTTGTTAAAAGATGTGGACACCATTTTTGAATGTAAATTGTGCCGGAGTCTCTTCAGAGGATTACCAAATTTAATTACTCATAAAAAGTTTTATTGTCCTCCAAGTCTCCAGATGGATGATAGTAAGTCTTACTGATTGAAATGTTTAATAGAGTTTTCTGAGTTGAGTAACTTACTTTTCTGTACCATTAATACAAACACAGCAGAAACAAAATGGGAAAAAAAAGAAGTGGAATTAAATTTCAGTAGTAACTTGTGTAGATAACTTCTGTGGTAGTAGAGAAGTTAGAGCGCTGACTTAATGTACATTAACCAAGACCCATGTCAATGTCATAACTTGATAGCTAGTTTACATAGCCAACCTTTTAATAAGAATGTCACTGTCAACACTTTTTATTTCTTCTTTTTTCCCCTTTTCTTTGTGTCTTTCCCTGTTTTCTGTGAAAGATGCCAAAAAATGGGAAATGAGGCTTATAGAAAAATGTGGGTCTGACAAGGCATTTCACTTTTAGGTCAGCATAGCTCTGATGGACTTCAGCTTCACACTACGGTGTCATGGAGAAATATCCATAGTTTTCTCCCGTACTTGGGAAGTGTTTAGTGTCATAGATGCAATCCTTCAGTTTCACTCATTAAGAAACACAGATGAAAAGTTCACCCTTTTCTTTGAGGACCTGTGCTTCAATAATGCTAGCCTTTTTCCCCACAGCCTCACCTGACATTATGTTTCATTAAGCTACTTTGTGTGATTGTGCCTGGTGGGAAAAAAAAAAAAAAGTGTTTTTCTGGGAAAGGAAGCTTATTTAAATCTCATTCCAGTGATAACTTTCTGTTGATCTGAGTAAAGCTGAATAATTTGGAAATGTCCCAGCATTCAAAAAAAATTTGTAAAGCTTTCTGATAACCTTGTTCTCTTGACTAGAAAGAACAGAGGTGTAATGAGGATTTTTCTTTCCTCATTAATGCCATCCTGCTTCGGTATTAAAAAAAAATAGAAAGGGATTTACATAGGCAATAGCTTTCTCTCATTGTCAACTAGTTCTGCAATGAGCAGGTGAAAAGACTACTAGTCACCTTCCTTAAACCAGTGTGCTTGGCTAATTGGAGAGTCGCAGAGCTTCTCTGTGAAAAGAGATGAGTTGTGTTTTGAAAACAAGGTCAGAAGTGCATCTGACTTACTTGCAGGAGCTTCTGACTTCCCATCCAGCTCCTAACATTCTGGCCTTTTTCCCTTGAATGATACCGGATTTTTCTGTCTTTAACATTTCTATCTTACTGTATCACTGATGCTATTAACGGCTTTGGTGTTATTAAATGCTTTCCCTGCCCCAGAAATTAGGTTCTCCCTTACCTGCTTGTATCTTCATGCAGTGCTCAGGTTACACAGACTTTTCATTCTTTCTTAAGGACTGTTCAGAATTCACAGATGAAGGCTTTTTTCCAGAATTGGGTTCCTTTATTGAGAATGCCCATTTCCAGCAGTAGGAGAATCAGTTTCTAATGATACTTCAGACTTAGTTGCACACTTGCAAAACAAGATCGGGTGTATGATGTTATTTTTGCAAATAAAACCAGTTTAATCCTGGCCAAAGTAATTTTGACTTTAGGTGACTTTCACATTAGCAGGCTAGAAGGGTGTACTTCCAATGTAATCTCTTAATAAAAAAGGTAACTTATGCTGATATGATAACAATGATTACTCAAAGTCTCTTAAGTGTAAATGGTCAGAAAAATAGTACAAATACAGTATTTGTGCAAATTTGGTGACTGAACTGACACAGTGGTTAAAAGATACTTTGAAACTAAGTAATTTTAAAGTATCAGATCATTTAAACATACCTTTGCCTCTTTTCACAGACCTCCCAGATACAAATGATAAACAGAGTCAAGCCATAAATGACCTCCTGGAAGCAATCTATCCAAGGGTAGATAAACAAGAATACATAATTAAATTGCAGCCTATAGAAACAAATCAGAATGCTGTATTTCAATATGTATCAAGGACTGATATCCCAGATGAGAGCACAGAAAGTACTAAAACCCCTGACCAAGCTCCAGTACAGGAACCCAGCACTGAACAACACAAGACTGTTTCAGCTCCAGCCCCAGTCCCAGCTGGGGAGACTGTAGAATTACCTCCTGCTGATCCTGCTACAAACAAGGTGATACCTACTCCTGAAGAACAGGCTCCAGCAGTAAATCCTGAGTTGGACTCTTTGGATAATTCTGATTTTGGCCACCAGTTGATATGCTGCCTTTGTAGAAAAGAATTTCATTCTAGACGCAGTGTACGCCGTCACATTCGAAAAGTGCATAAAAAAAAGATGGAAGAGCTAAAAAAGTATATAGAAACTAAAAAGAAACCAAACCAGTGCTCCACAAAAGGACGAAATAAGAATGTTCTTGTAACGTTAGGTAGAAGTTGTCCTGTATGTTATAAATCATTTGCTACAAAAGCCAACGTAAGGAGGCATTTTGATGAAGTTCATAGAGGATTAAGAAGGGATTCCATTACTCCTGATATAGCTACAAAGCCTGGGCAACCTTTGTTCTTGGATACAGTTTCGGCTAAAAAATCTTTTAAGACCAGAAAACAAAAGTCGTCTTCAAAGGCTGAATACAATTTAACTGCATGCAAATGCCTTCTGTGCAAGAGAAAATATAGTTCTCAAATAATGCTGAAAAGGCACATGCAAATTGTTCACAAGATAACTCTTTCTGGAAAGAACTCTAAAAGAGAGAAAGGACCCAACAATACTGCCAATGGCACAGAAATAAAAGTAAAAGTTGAACCAGCAGATTCTGTGGAACCTTCACCCCCTTCCATTGCCCTTTCTCCGCAGAATGAACTGAAGGGAACAAATCATTCAAACGAGAAAAAGAACACACCATCAGCACAGAAAAATAAAGTTAAACAGGACCTTGAAAACCCTAAATCAACCTCTAAATCAACCACTAAATCAGCCTCTAAATCAGCTACTAAATCAACTTCTAAATCAAACAGTGCATCTGCTGCAGGTGGCCAGCAAAAAAACAGGAAGCCAAAACTTTCAGCTGGCTTTGACTTCAAGCAGCTTTACTGTAAACTCTGTAAACGCCAATTTACTTCTAAGCAGAACTTGACAAAGCACATTGAATTACACACAGATGGAAATAACATTTATGTTAAATACTATAGGTGTCCACTCTGCTCTTATGAAACGCGTCGCAAGCGTGATGTGATAAGGCATATAACTGTAGTTCATAAAAAGTCACCACGCTACCTTGGGAAAATAACTGCAAGTTTGGAAATAAGAGCAATAAAAAAGCCAATTGATCTTGTTCTAAATAAGGTGACAAAAAGAGGCCCTCAGAGGGATGAAACAAAACAGATTGCTTCAAAACAGGATGCCATCTCTAATTCTCCCAATAAAAAGTATGAAGGAGCTGATGTTGGCATTGAAGTAAAAGTAACAAAAAACTTCTCTCTGCACCGATGCAATAAATGTGGGAAAGCCTTTGCCAGAAAAGCTTTTCTAGAACATCATAAGAAAACACACAAAGCAAATGTTTCTCATTCACCTGAAGAAAATAAAACCAAAGGCAGAAGTACAAGATCTAAAGCTGTTGTCTGGTGAGGAAAAGAAAAAAATGTTTTGTCAGGTCTTTTTATTTGTTTGTTTGTTTTAAACAAACACATCCACTGCCTTTTTTTTTTTCCTTGTTAATTTAGTGCTGAAAATGTATTTTATTCATAGATTTTATGGTTTAAAGGCTTAAATGCTAAGATAGGTATCAAATTTGTTCCTTAAATTTTATTTTTGGTGTTTCAGAAAAGAGTTTATTTCTAAATTTGTCATTGTAGGAATTTGGAATAGAACATAGATTAGAATGTACCAAGTCAACTCTTTAAGTTTTCTTAAGGCATCTATTGTAATCAGTATTTGTACATTTCTAAACCAGTAATTTTTAAAAATTAACAATACTTTGGCTTCAATAACTTAACCTATTAATTAACTTCTCAGTGACCCAGTTGAAGAAGTATTAAAGGTACTGCTGTGAAAGCTGTTGACAGAAAATATCTCTTTGATCTTATTGGAATTACCATTCCTGTATACTTTTTTCTATCTTTTTGTTAAAATAATGTATATTGCCTATTCCCTGTCAGCAAAAGTACATAGAACATTTCTTTGGAATGTAATTAGGGTGTTTTCTTGCTTTGATTGAGAATCAGTAAGAATTAGGTGCCTACAAGCACCTTTAAAATCATCAAATACAGGATTTGATTCTTTTAATGCTTATTTATATAAGCACAAGTTTGGAGACTTATGGTCATTTACTTTTTGAAGTGTTCAAGTCTCATTAATTTTTTTGGGGTTAAGTCTAAATATTTGTAGAATTCTGGCCAATAATTTTCTAAACTTCTGCTTATATGGTACTCTTGGAATTTTTTTACACTTGGAGGGTTGTAGTGATAGTTTCTCAGTTTTCCATAACCTTCATGTTAAAAGCCGGCCCGTTTTTAAAAGGACCTTTTAAAAAAGGAAATAACGTAAGTATGTATGCGTGCAGTCACTTTGTTTTTCAGAATGATTGACTGATGCCTGAAGATTGGGGATTATACAAAAATTATAATGAAAAAAGTAGTGAAACCTGTAAGAGTTTATAACATTCTTATTCAGAATCATCATTCTAGCATATTTGGTGAAAAGAAAACCAAGTACATGTGCCTTGTTCTGTATTTCAACTCTGAAATGCTATTTCCCAGGAGGTAATTTGGTTTGACTTCGGCTTTTGTAGTGAATTGTCACCCACCTATGTTAAATTGTGATCTGGTGCTTTTGTGACTTCATAACAAATCCTGGCTAAGTGGGATAGAACTTCAAAAATTAACTGAGCTGCATCCTGAATTATGCAGAGTTTAAGGGGAGAAGTGACTTCTGCATTTTGATCAAGAACTAAAAATTTAGCCTTATAAATTATTTATATTTTGTAATGTAAAACAGAATTATATGGGTAAACTCAAAGTATTAATATATTCCCATTTCTCCTCAGATGGGTTCAAGTGAAGTTCGGAAGGTTTGGAGTTCAGTTGAATGAAAAGGACTTTAGTTTGTTGTTGGAATCTCTGATATCTCGGTAATGGTACTGTAAGGAGGAAATATTTTCATAAGCTGTTGTTTTCTTACTAAATTAATAATCATTTGACAGTAGGACAGTGCCTTCTCCCAGAACACTCGAGTAGTTGAAATGCACGTGGTTCTAAATTAGCAGTTGTCTCTATGCAGTTGAAGTTTGACGCAGTGTAGAACAGTGAAATTAAAAAAGGTGCAGAGGCAACTTAATAAACCACAGCTTTAGAAGAAGATTTTTTGCTTAAGAAATCATCAGAGAGTTCATTGTATGTACTGGTCCTCCCTGGTAGTGCGAATTGGTGAACAGCTCTAACTTTTTCGTGGTATCCTACTTTGGCAAATGCTGTATTATAAACTGTTTTAAATTTATTACAAGTGAATGTATGAGAGCAAACAACATAGTGCATATTGGCTGAATTGTACTAATTTTTAGTGTTTGCCATAACATCAGTTTGTTCTTACTGACTGATTTCCCAATTCTGGGGCATTCTGAATTTCACTGTACTGGAGTTGCTTCAAAGATCTCCATTTTGTTTTCATATGTGGTTCATAGGGAAACTTTGTAAACGTCTTGGAAGTTTACAAGAATATCCACATTCCTCTTTATTTTTTTTTTATTAAAAAATATACACAAGCACTTTAATGATAGTTGCAGCTTATTTTTTCAGTTTATTTTTTGAAAGATCAACACACTAATGTTAATATGAAGGTAGTGAATATTTGCTGATGTATTATAGACAGACAATCTGTGCACAACCACTTAAAACATTAGGATATTTCATTAAATATTAATAAAAAGGGAGGATAGTATGGGAGAAAGTCAAAATATTATTTCTCTCACTACCACTATAGGTAGCACTTGACTTTGTATACGATTTTTAAAATGCTTTAGACACAATTTTTTTTAAACGTTTTAATCAAGATTGTAGTAAAACAGTTGCATGCCTACCATTATGAAATTCTTGGCAGGTTTCATGCATCAGTGGTTTGGGTTACTTTTGGTTTGGTTTTTACTTTTTAGAAAATATTTTGTTTAGTAATTTGTGTCAAATTGCTACAACTTGAAATGTATTGTACATCAGAAGAAACACCATGTTTTTTATATAGGTTCACTCCCTTACTTAGGGAGGTGCCTCATGTTCATATATACTTTTTTGTATAAAATATATCTAAAATGTTGATCACAAGATCAGGAGTAAAAATACTTTTATGGATAAAGAAATATTTGGCCCTGTTAGTGCATTGCACTAAAAATACTGTGAATGGGAACTGAACTGTAGCTGTTGCTCACAATGTTCTATATTGAATGTACATGCTTTTGTTTGGATAAATGTACTGTATTTGATGGAAAATAAAACAGACTGGAAATCACTTTTAAGTCTTGGTAAACATGGAATATCTTATCCCTCCGCAATAAGAAATTAGAATGTTTGCATTTGTGTAAAGTTTTATTCTTTGGTCACTGAAACTAGTTGCTTGTAATATTTTGTTGTAATAAATGGTGTTTGTTTTGTTATGAAAAGTTTGGCACTTGTGGAGTGAACACTTCTCCGCACTGATGGTTGATCCTCGCTATATTCTGTTGGTACTGGCTTTTTGTTCCTCGTAAAGGTACCTCGTCCTAAACTGAGCAGAGCATAGTTTTATTATCCTCTTAAAAGAGAATATTAATATTGAGGGAGATAGACTATGCTTTTTTTTTTTTTTTAATAAGAGAATAGAGTTACCTAGTTTTGCTTTGCAGTTAATGTTGATGGTTGTCTAAAGTTACATCTTTTTATGGTTGGAATATAAGAAAAGAACTGCCATAATCGTTGTTTGTTCTTTTGTAAAGTAGTAATTTCTGTCTCAAAATTAGTTATCTCTCAGCTGAGGGTATCTGGTCTTCCTGGGTTTATTTTTTTGCTGTTTGTTTAATTTTTGAATGTTTTCTGGTTTTGTGTTTTACTTGTCCTTTCTGCTTGGAATGTTATATTCTAGGGCTTGAAGTTGTTGTGTTTGGTTGTCTCAATTTTATAGAAGAATTGAAGAAAATTATCCTAGATAGTTGATCATTGTTGTCACCGTTTACTTTTTGATTGGTTTCTGCTGGGACAAGCGTAAGGCTCTTGTGCGAAAGGTTTGTGTGACTGGTCAAGTGCTTGAAGTGCTTGAAATCAAGTCCGGTTTTTATTCATTGCTGAAAGAACTATGGGCAATTTCACATCATTCCCTTTTGATGAATAGTGAAATACAAGAACTGTTTAACCACAAAGGTAGACCAGTGTATTGATTGAGCAGCAAGGGGTAGAGAATAACAATAATAATAACAATAATAATAATAATATTGATGTAGTGGATTAGGTGGTGTATGGGTTCATAGGGTTTAAGATAAGGTGCCTGTGCTGGCTCAGGCTATTTGTTGCTACCGGTATAAATGAGGAAAACAAAGTGCAAAACTCACTTGACCTTGCTTAGACCTGTAGAGGTTGTGGATGACTGCTCTTTTTTATGAAATCTCAGTAGGTGAATGTTGATATTTGCTTCTCATAGAGCACTTGCATGTGGGAGGCTCCTCTGTGTTACTTCGTTTTTTTTTTTTCCTGTGCTATGTGTGTCTTGGGAATGATTAAGGATGTAAGTGTTGACATATAAGTAGGGATGCACAAGGTGATCTTTTTGGTAGGCAGACATGGAATTGTGCATGTGTAGCACATCAGTATAAAAATGAGAAAATCGAGAGAATGTTGATGGGCCACTTGGGAAGAATTTAGATAGTAGGGCTGACTTATATATATCCACCTTTAAGTGATGGGGTCAAGTTGTCCAGAGCCATGAGGTGAAACTCTCCCACATTTTCTTTTAAATGCCTGCAACAGCAGCCTTACAGCCTGTGAAATATGGATGCTATTAGAACACAAAATATTGAAGTAGAGGAATAGTACTTTGTATCAGAACAGAATCTGCCACTTAAGAAATAAAGAGCATTGAAAAATGAAGCTTGTTCTGCCCTCTTTGCATATGAGTGTCATTCTTTCTTGTATGACCTACCTTTCAGCATCTTTCTAGTTTGTACCAACTATCCACTGTCTCTCCTGAGGTTAGTCAAAGACCCTTACACCATGACTATAGATTTTCATTCTGCTGCAAGTTTTTTGCTTTTCTTACTGCAGGCTCCCTCTTTCTCATGCTTCTCAAGGAGCCTGGAAGAATCTCCTAACTGACCATAACTTCTTCAAGGGAAGGAGAAATGTAGTTATCCTCTTTCTTGTTTCTACCTTGTGCTTGTCAAGGGCAGTGACAGCAGCTGTCCCATAGTAACCCTGTGCCTTTAATTTTTTTTTAATTTATTTTTTTTTTAAATTATTAAATTAAAAAAATAATTATTTTTTAATGTACCCTATGCATTACCTATGTACTCACTACTTGTAACAGAGCTATCATGGAAAACCATTTTGAGTCTGATGGCAAAGCAGAAACTTGCCTGTGAAGGGGCATCTTTGGTGATATATGCACTGACTACCCTCTCTCCTGCTGATGTCTAAAACTAGAATTAACTGATAAACCTATGCCTCCTGTAAATGCCCTGAGGGAACTGCCCTACCTCTAGTGATGTGTGGTCATGAAAGGACAATAGGCAGATGCTCTCTTTGGCCCCATTATTTACATAGGAGTAGTGCCAAGGTGGACTACCCTAACCTGACTCTTCAAGAATTTAACAAACTATTTCTGGTGTCTGTGATCAAGTGTATCTGTGGAACATCATAAGTGTTTTGTGGGATTTTTGAGGATTTTGTATTGCTGGTTATTGTTTTGGTTTTTTTTTTATGTGTGGGGCTTTTTGAGAAAACGTGGGGGTTTTCTTAATGAAAAGGTGATTGATCCATAGTAAGTATGTTGTGTTAATGATTTCAAAACACCAAATGCCTTGGATGGATGCACAAACATGTTAAAGAGTTTTGGCTGCAGTGTCATTCCTAGAAGCTGAAGCCACCTGTTTGATACTGCAGGCTCCTATAAGTGACAATGCTTGCAGCTGGTACAGAAGGCGCATTGAAAACATGCTTGGAGCTACTAACAAATTAGGCATTATGAAGGTGGTCTTCCACCCTTAAAAGATTGAAAAAGACTATTTTCTTAGATGTCAATAACATCTAGAAGGTTGAGCTGGGATCAGTTCTGTTTGTGCAAGCCATCATTTTTGCAGTGCAACAGCATGCAAACATCTCATAAATTGTACTTCATCTGGCTGTTGCTTTTCTGAGTTACAGTTTAATTACCTTTATTTTGTGATTCTAATTGCAGAATTTGCCTTCCTCCTATTCAAGGTGATACTGGGGATACTCCTTTGAAGAGTTGTTTTCAAATTTTTTTTCAGTAAGCTGTCTCTTAGGTTATAGTCAGGAGGATGCAATGATAGGATGTTTATTTTCCTTGTCTCATGCCTCTAAACTTTAAGGTAGTTAACTGCAACAATGCAGAGTCAAGTTACTCAGTTATGTTTGAGACTTTCTTTCAAAAAAAATTTACCCTTTGCAAACAATGTACTGAGAAACATGGAGGATACCTTTGAGACTTTGAATTCATGCACAGCCATGGACAGACCTACAGTAGTAGGAAATGGCAAGGTCTTGGGGTTGATTTAAAAAACCCACTAACAGACTAAGATGCTTCAACATCTTGAAATACAAAACTATGTTGTTCTGTATCTTGGAGCTAATTTTCTCAGTAGGTTGGTTTCTAATGCTTACAACTGTAACACAGGGCAATGTAATCTAAAAAGTAATAGAATCGTTAGTATTTTTTTTTTTAGCAGGTTTTGGGGACAAAATGTAATAGTTGGGTAAGGATTTCTTAAGGAAGGGATAAAACTGTAGCTATGAAGTAGTGAGGTGGTGATCTTATTCAGCTGTGTAGTCCTCAGTCCAGTTATTAACATTTTGGAGTTTGGCTGTGGTTCAGTTATGTTGAATTATTGCTTATCTTTATTACTTTAGCTTCTATGATTTATTTGAAGTAGGTTTTTTTTGTTTGGTTGGTTTTGTTTTCTTTTGGGTTTGGTTTTTTTGGGTTTTTTTTTGTTGTTGTTTTTTTTTTTTTTTTTGGGGGGGGGGTCTGTTTTGAAACCGCTTGGCATTTGATAGTGTTGGATCAGTGATTTTTTTCTGGAGAGTGAAGTGATACAAACACCACTGATTTGTGAGTTTAAAATTTGGCTATAGAGGCTCCTAGAAGGTGATTCTGAAAAAGGCAAGGAGGAGAAGGGAAAGATCCGGCAGGAACAATGTGGATCCTCATATATTTATGCCTATAAAAACAGATTAGAGAAGCAATAGCCAAGAGTAGTATTTCCTTCCCTGCACCCCATCCCTATTCTTGTTTGTTTCTTTCAGGTGAGTTTTGGTGCCGTTGAATTGTTTTTTCTGTAGTCATTAAGTTGTGGTTCTGAGCCAATGAATTGTGGTAAGTTACTAAATTCAAATCATTACCAGGTCCTGGTTTGAATAGGTTGCTGCTGGTGGAACACCTTTTTTCATTTGTGAAGCAAAATTAAATGACTAAGTAAATAATATTCATCAGAGTAATGAGGTAACTATGTTAAGACTCATGAAAGCACTTGAGGCTGATATATTTTAACTGCTTTATACTAAGTGCATATGAGAGGAACTGGGTAATTATGCCCTGCGGCATTCACAGTCTTAAAAAGTCATTTTGTTTTCACTTTGGTATAAAGAGTGAAGGGTGTTGGGCAAGTACTTCACACGTGGGCAGGATGGGTAGTAGGGCTATGTTTATTGTTAAGGTGTGTCTGTCCACTGCCATGTTCTCTTCCTTGGACAAAGGAGATGCCAGAAGAGGAGGTGCAGGAAGGAATCTGTATTTGGAGCAGCAGAAAGTCCTGGTGTGAGAGGTGGGCTTGACGAAAACTGGGCAAAGAAGATTGGAGGTGGTGAGGAGTAAAGCTTTTCAAGTCTGCAGTGCCTTTTGATGAGAAAGACCGAATGTGGGTAGGGAGCTGGTTCGGAGGAAATCCAATGATGCCTGGAGCCCAGCTGTTACCTCCTCCGGCTTTTTCCAGTATGGAAAGGGCAAGGTGGCCAAGTGGAACTGCATCGTCTGAGCTCCTGCTGGCCTGACTTTCAGAGGAGCGACTGAAAATCGTTTATTTCTATTTATGCCATAACCATCTTTAAAAAAGGTGTTTCTCGTGTTCCCTGCGGCTGTAACCTGTCGCCCGATTGACGCGGTGTCTCGGGACGAAGCGGCGGAAGTGCTCTGCCGGGGCGAGACTCCCCGAGCTATCCGCGAGGTGGCAGCACAGAGCGCGCTCCCGTGAGAGCTCGGCGGGCGGGCGGAGGTGGCAGGGCCACAGGCACCGTAGTGCAGCCGGCTTCTGTAAGCACATCCTTGGGTAAAAAAAAGAGATGGATATTCTGAAAGTAAAGCCAAATGACCGTGGAAAGGTCAGCTTTGGTCAAGTCTGTGACAGAGGAATGAGTCATGAATTTGATTTCTGTAAATACTTCCTAGTATTTGAAATTCTGGAATGAAGTTTGTAAGGACAAAGACTTGAAGTTCACTTGATTCCATTCACTTTTGTCCCCAGGGTTAGGGGATAGCTGGACGACAGTGCATTGTTAGGTGGCATCTGCTCAGTCTCTCAAAGTCAGCACATCAAGAACCTGTGCAGCTTAATAACATTTAAACTCAGTGCTGTTACTTAATCCCTTACTGAACACTAGCAGAGGAATTGTACTTCCTTAAGGCCTATTACCTCCTCCAAGCTTGATTTGACTTAAGTCTACATTTAAAAAGCAAAATACTTAGAGCTAAATTACCTCCACCTTTTAAAATACAAAAGATTTATCTTGGGGGTGAGGGAATTGATACTATAAATAGCAATTTCTGCATTGTGATGTTATTTAGCATTGGTAAACCTGTCGTTTTCTGACCTTGAATATTATTATGTTCCCAAACCTGTAATTTGGAAATGAGAAAGATAGGTCATGTCTACACATAGACACCATCTTTTTTACTCTTTTGGTAAAGACAACTACCTGACTTCAAGTTAGCAAAGCTTCTGCCAAAAGAAAAAAAGAAAAGAAAAAAAAAATCAAACCAACCAAAACAAACACCCCCCCAACAACAACAACCAAAACAAACAAAAAACCCCTCCAAAACACCAAATCCCACAACAATTAATGTATTTTCCAAATACATACATGCCTTTTTTTATTTTTTTTTCCCCCTCTCCAAAATACTTCAACATCTCTTATATTCTTAGCAGTAGCTGCAGGGAATACAATACTATCTTGGTAGCTGTGATGAGGCATACACAGGTCAGTGTACAGCATAGTGATTGCTCCGTGTCTTGGGTGATGGCTAAAACCAATAGTGGCACATCAGAGCCACTCATTTTCACAACTTATAATTCTGCCTGGGAAGAAATGTGTATATGTACTCTTTAAAACATATGTAGTGAGCTCAGTTACTCTGTTTGTATGTGGTCAAATCAGACCTCTTCAGGACATGAGGATTTAATGTATGGATGCCCATCAGTTGTCTGCGGGTCCATTTTAATGTCTGAGCAGTCTGTGGCACTTCATGGTAGGTTTATTGGATTCATACAGTGTGCAGCTTGAATTTAATGCTTATGTGAAATGATGGGTTTGCTGCAAATGAATGCTCTGCTGCAGTTATATCTGCAACTCTGAACATCCAGAATTCTTGAATCAAGGTACTAAGTGCTTAAATTGCACACCAAAACTTGGCACTGCATGAGTACTGTGGGAATGCATTGAGTCAATGAGAAGATTGCCTGGCTCACCAGTATCATGATCACCTCAGCTCCCAGCTCATCCTGAACTGCAAAGCAGCCCCATTTGTGCTGCTCCCTGGGGTGTTCCTGCTGTATTCCAGCCCTCTGCTGCCTGCAGTGCCTGCTATTAATATAGTATCTCTGCCAGCTTCCTTGACAACACAGCCCTTTGTGAGAATGAGGAAAGATATGTTATTTGTGATTCCCAGGAATGATTCTTCTTTTGACCTGCATATCTGTTTGCAGCCAGCCCTTTCAACCAGCTCAGAATTTTTGCCCTCCTAAACTTGAAGATATGCAGGCAGCTCAAGCTTCAGCTCTCTAGGGTGAAGAGTATGCTCCAGGTTCAAAAAGGTTCAGTTGGAGAATCATTCCATCTTCATATCCATCCCACTGTTGTCCCTACACAATTACTGCAGTTATGGCACATACCTTGCAAGCAGATTATTTAACAGACATCTGACAGCATGGGAAGGTGTTTATGAGTTGCATTAGTGTTAGAACAGATTATTATTTTCCTACTGCAGTCTATGTATTGCTTTAACGTGAGTGAAATGCTACTGATAGCAGCATGAACTTTCAGTCCTTGCTCTTCACTTGGGATCTGAAGATCTTTTTGTTCCAGCTGAAAAGAGCAGTTCAGGAGTTTCATGTAGATAAATGATGCCTTGCGACTTTTAACTAAGAAGATGCTCTGTTGTATTAAATTACAGAATCACAGACATTCTTCCATTTTGTCTCAGGAGAAGAGAGAATTGATCTCAAGGGAATAAGCTCTTTTTTCAGGGCTATCATTGTATTTCTGTTAATACCAGTGATGGCCAGTTACAGTCATTAGGGAGAAGCTGTCCATCCAACATGCAGACTATTTTTATCTGCAGGGGAAATGAATTAACAGGATGCTCCACCTGCCAAATTCGCTGTCAGAGTTTCATTGCCAGCTGATCTGCTGGGCTAGTCACTATCCTTAAGGAACACTCAGCTTTCAGTGAGCCCTGAGAGGCCTCATGGCACCAGCTTTCTCCCCACTCACTGAGAGTGTGTGAGCCACAGTGTGCTGTGTGGTAGCACCCATTTTTGAATGGGGATTCACATGGAGCTCCAAGCAGATAAATCCATCCATACTGTTGAAAGATCTAGTGGTTCACATCTGCATCTTTCCATCAAAATGACTTGTAAGTAGACCTAGTATCTGCTCCAATGGTAGTGCTCATGAGAGGACCCCTGACCACTCTAGCAGTATGTGGCGAAGGACCTTGGAACTCCCTGAATCTTGCTGATCTTCTTAATGAGATCATATCTCCTTTTTTGTTCCTTCTCAAGCTTGTATTATCTCTACAAGGTAATAGTTCAGATACATGCAAACTTTTATGCTGCTGTAAGTAAGCTAATTAATATGTTTTGCAATTTATCATAAGGTAAAAGGCTGGGTTTTATTTATACAGGCACCTTCTATGTAGGAACTTCTACCTCCATTGAGTTGAGTTGGAAAATAGCCACAGGAGACCCACTCAGACAGGACTGTGCAACTTTTATGGCTTTTAAATAATGCACCAGTGCTGTAAATCTGTACAGAAGATCATATGTTATGAACCAAGTGCCACCCTATAATAGAAGGATGAAAGAAGATGACAGTTTTGGCATAGTAGTCCTGTAGTGTTTCTTCAGAGAGATGCCAAGCAGCTACTCCCTATGAGACATATCACATCCTGCAAAGACTAATAGAAGGGTATATATGTGGATAGAGATGTCAAGAATAAAGAGTTAATGCCTTTTATATACTGCTTCTGCTATCATGATAATGTGAGGTTTTTATTTCAGCTTAGATTTACCCCTTTCCTTGATTTTATGCTTAATGTTCACATTTGTCTTCATACAGGTGTAATTTAGGCCAGAAAAGACCATTATGATCAGGTCATCTGACCTGAATATCAGAGGCTGCAGACTTCTGGCTACACTTGTGCCTACATTACACCTGTCTCCTCTGGCTGACTTCCAACAAGTAACTGAGAAAGTCTTGATTCTACTGATTCTATTACTTGTTCTCTCACTCCCCACCCTTGCTTTTGTTACATTCTGTTACCTATCTGTCTCCTGCTCCTTTTGGCAATTTCAATCATGCTTCATGCAGATGGAGCCCCTTTACTCTTTAGTTAATTGCTTTCCTGTTCTTATAAAGCCTGAAGACTTCTTTTCCAGTAGGGATAAAGGATTCTGTGTTAATTAGCCTCTGTGCATACAGTTAGAGGAAAAAATGCATAGTTTTGTGTGGTGGGGCAGCAGGAGTCCTGAATCTAATCTGTGCTGTATGTCACGGATTCATGAAGCTGTTATATACCATAATTGCTGTCAACTCTTATGTTCTGTAGCAGGTGCTGTGCTTTCATTATAACCTGAGAAATTAGACTTGGCTTCCTAATAGAGTGACCTGGCTTTAGAAAAAACTGGTTTTTGATTTCTGATCCAATTATCTGTTTCTCTTGATACCTATTGTCCCTGACTGCTGAAATAATAAAGAATTGAAATAAATTATGCATACTAAGTGCATTTACGCTTTGCTACACAATAGCTACATATGGAGTTTGAAATGCTGCCTCTAGAACATGTTTAAAGCTTACTGAGCAATGGTGGGGAAGTGTCTTGCCCATCCATCTGAAGCCCCCATTTTATGTTTCAATGACAAGCATGTAGAGTATCAGGACTAGTAGAGCTAGTCCTGAGTTCCCTGTCTCGTCAAGGACAAAGGTAGGTGGCTTTGGTGGCCTCCAGACTGAAATTATCTTTGCCCGAAGTTTGGGCATTTAAGTCATCCACAAAGTACAGTCAGGCACCTTTCCAGATAAACAACACAGCCAGGTGTTGTTGGGAGGTCATTTTACTAAGTGAAAATAGACATTTAATTTAATGGGAGAACAAGACTGCTTTCTGTGACATACAAAAGTGGTGACTGCATTTAATATTCTTTGTACGTTGGGCAAATAGAAGATTTATGTTTTCCTCGAAACAATTGTTCAGAGTCTTGGAAAAACCCAATTTTTTAATGTCATCTTTTCCCATTAGTGGAGGCTAATAGGTATTGCAGTAGCAGGCTGGGTTTCTGTAGTGTGCAAAAGTTGCTTATAAATGCTAGATCCTTATTTTGTCGTTTAATTTACATAACCACCATATGGCAACAGTCCATCTACCACATACTGGCTGTAACTAATTTTAACATTATTATTCATCTTCCTTCTTCCAGTAACAGAAGGAAAGAACTGCTGTTTGAAGTTGTATATGTTACTCCACACATAGTAAAATGGGGTGTTCTCCCTTAGATACAATGCAGTCTCATCATTGCAGAGTTGAAAACTGGAAAACACAATGTATAGAACTGGAAAACTGGACTAATTTCTGAATTGTTTCTGTGTATTTAGTGACTTCCTGTTTTGATCAACGTTTAGGTTTCTCTGCTTATTCTCTGGAAATGTGCTGGTGATGGTCTGTTGAGCAAAGTGGTGCAACTTGGGAATTGTTATCTAAATACATGATTATTAATGGAGAAAAATGATTGAAAGCATGAGTGATGCTGTCTGTTGGAAGGAGCAGAGGAGAAGCTGGCCAAGATCTAGATTAGCTGACTGATCTATAAGATGTAGTTTCTAAGCCAAACCATTAAGCCTTGAAAGCTAGCTATTAATCATCCATAAAGGCTTTTGTATCCTCTGTAGAGTATTGCTTAGAGAAAGCAGAAAGAGTCCTGGAGTTTGCACAGGAAATTGGAGAGTGGAGGCAGCCACTCAGGACTAAGTAAAGCCTCTGTGCTAACTTAGGGAGGGCTGAGAAATGAGAACACAGCAAGGCATGGCTATCTAGTTAATGAAAGAGGCTGGTTTCTTGTGCTGAAGAGATTGCTCTTAAAGGATACAGGATGTTAACTTTTCTGGGCTTTTTTTTGTGTGTTTCAGTAACACTGGCAAGCTGAGAATGATAGGGCTGCAAGGCGCATTTGGAGTTTATCTTTACTCCAGAGCGGAGCTGATTGCCTTTCCTGAGGAAGGTTTGTCTGACCTCTTCTTCAGGCAGTCCATTCCTGTGTTTCATTATTCATGCCAACAGAGGAAATTGCGTTGCCTCGAAGTGGAAACCTTCCTGTTAAAATTTAAGCCTGTTACATTTCCCCTTCTCCTATATAGACATAAGGAACTAACTGTTCAATCTTTCGATGCAGCAGCATTTTATGTTTGAGGGCTGTTAGTATGTTATGTCTTAGTCTTATGTTCTTTGAATTCAAAAACACAGTGCTCCATCTTGCCTCTAGAATCATGTTTCCTAGGACTGTTCTTGCAGCTCTCTTCTGTGTTTCTCCTGGTTAGCCCATATGAGCTTTAACTTATTTACTTATTTAACTTTATATTGTGAGAACAAGGCAGTATCACATCTGTGCAGAGCAGAATGATTGTTTCCTTAAGTTTTGCATTCTATATTTCAGCTCTTGGGTGCATGCAGAATCCTATTGGTACCTAAAGAAACCTGCTATAGCTTGATGTTGAGTTATGTTTGAGTCATATTTGACATTGTTCCTTTTCTACAGAATTGAGTTTTAATCACCTCTTTCCTGTTCTGCAATTCTGTGGTTCATTTGCTTTTATAATATCTGCAGTTTAGCCCTGTTTGGGTGCATGCTGTTTTTTTTTTTTTTGTTTTTTTTTGTTTTTTTTCCCAGACCTTATTTCCATTTTTGTCAAAATCATTTTATCCTTTGCAATACTTTCATTTCCTTCTAGGTTCTTGCCATCTGTAAATTTGATACGCATTCTCTGAGTCATGGAGTAAATACTGAAATGTATTGCAGCCAGGACAGACCCCTGGAGAACCCCATGTGACACATCCTTCTGTTCTGAGCTTACTCATACATGGCAATGCTCTGCAGTAGATGCAAACCTAAATTCCCAATGTGAGAGTTTACTAGCTACAGGATTGTCATTTTTACTTTCTCCTGGCTTTATGTATCTACATTAATTAATTATTTTTTTTTTTAAAATATAATTGTGACATCTAAAGATACAGAAGTGGAAAATCTATTAGTCACAGATAGAATCACTACTTTCAAATATAGATCTCAGCCTTTATTCCTCCCATCTGGGGAAAGGAAAACTTGCTTATTGCATATTGTTGAGGTCTGTTTGCAAAGGAGAAGTTGGCTGATACACTGGAAGAAAAGGTGGTGCTGTATTCCCCTTTCCAACTGTAATATCTCAAGATAAAATTTATCTTAGTTGGCAGCAGGTCCTTCAGATTTAAAAGAACACAAGATTTATGGTTAAAGGGTATTTGTGAGTTTATTTTGTCTAAATTATCCAGATTATAAACTTAAAAATTTGGGCTGTACATTAAAAAAGAAAAAAAAATCTGTGTTTACCTTATAGCATTGCCCAGTTCTAACTTTAGTTTTTCAATGGGGAGATCAGAGGGCATTAGAACCTACTTTCTAAAAAGCACATACCATTTCCATGTGCTGGGAGTTAAGGAGGAGCTGCCCATTTATGCCATCTTCCTTAATTTATTTTTTTTAAAATATAATTTTGCAGAGAAGACTACTTGTTTTGTTGCATATGTATATTTTATACCATACCATTTCCAATTGTTCTGGAACATTTGTCTTTCAATCTTTGACACCTCTCTCAGGTGATCTTGTGTCATCTCATCAGAGCAATAGCTGCCTCCTCACTCTTGAGCTCATTGAGTGTCACAAGAATTTAATAGAGTGTTTAGGATGACTGAGTTATCTGGCTACCAGGTAGGGAAGACCTTCTTGTGTAGTTCTGTTGCTCTGATTTTCTGCTTTTGCTGCCAATTATCTCATGATTCCCTTTATCCTTCATTTCACTTTTCACTGTTCTCTTTAGAGACTTTTCTTTGCTTTCCCTCTTCATTCTCTTTTGTTGGTTGTCTTTTGCACCTGTCCTCCCTACAGGAGGACATTTGGTGTGTGGGGAGGTGAGGAGGCCTGTTATTCAAAATATCTCCTATTTTTCCACTCCTTTCCTTCTTTCACACTTCCTGCTCCACTTCTGACAGCAGTGAAGCCTCCTGGTGTGAAAGACTCCATCCTTGCTCCTGTGGTGGGTAAAGCACAGAGGGCAGTCCTCTTCTCTCCCAGTAGTGTGTGATGGGACTGTGAGTCAAAGTATTCTTACATGAAATAATATTTTAATATGCCATTGCATGAAACACTCTTCAAATACTTAAGGTGTGAGTTTTTTCTGTTTGTTTGGGGGTTTTATTATTATCTTCTTTTAACCTCAAAGCAAAGTTTATTTGAATAAAAACTAGAAAATTGCATTTTCAAATTGAGAGAAATTTAAAGCTCTTAAGAAAGACAGAAAGGAAATGGAAAAAAAAAAAAAACAGATAACTGCTCCTTCAGGTGAGCCTTTGCCTTAGACAGCTCAGTGACCTGCTGAGGTACAGAAAATTCTGTCAAACCTCCCCTTCCCTGGAAAGTTCTTGTTCTCCCTTAGGACTGGCTGGCTCCTTGGTACTCCTTGGCATCTTCTCTTTCCATTAAATGACTCCCTTGCCTCTTCTGTTGACTTAAGCTTCCCTTAAGCACAATAAACAACTCCCCAGAGAAGACTGAGTTTCTTTGCCTCTTAAATTCTGGCTAATGCTGTATTTTCAAAATAAAATTACAAGAATATAGCAGCAGCAAATAGAAGAGAGTCAGTCACACAGCGTTTGAGAAAGAGGGATTGTGCTGAGCATTATTGGGTGCATTGGGGAAGAGTATTTGAACTGGACATGTGTGGTTATAGTTCTGTTTAGCTAGAAGGAAACTCCTAATGAAACAAGATAAATGAAAACCAGGATTCTGAACATCATGGCTCATCTGGGATTTTGGAAGAGGAGCTTAATAGTGAAAGCATAATGTAATTTTACTTAAACATCCCCAGTGACTACAGTATTATTATTTATTTATGGCAGTGCCCACAATTTGCTGAGCACTTTCCAAAGAGGAAAGGACAATCTCTGGTCTGAGATCTTGCAGTCTGAGGATAGAGAGAAGTGAATTGATGCAGATTAGCTGTATTTGTTGAATTTCTAATATATCACAAAGGTGATTTCTTATCTGATGCTAATGGAAACATCTGCTTATGATTGACGTATCGTTTAAGAAGAGGGTTGGTTTTTTTCCTTTTCCAAAATTAAGAAAAATTTCTTGTACTCTTAATAACTTCACTGTTTCATCTGTATTTATAACATTTTCTATATTAATAGGTCTGTATAACACCAGTTATACAAAGATAAACAAGTACAAAAACGTGTATCTTAAGCTAGAGTTGTAAGACAAAAACATTACTGCTATGGGTATGAGGGGAATAATTTAATAGGTATGTGGGATATTTGAAAGAAGGTTGCAGTTATACTTGCAGAAGACTGACTGTCAGGGAAGAAGCTGAGTCAGGGTGGGGAGCCTGGCAAGAGCTTTCTTGTGACAACAAGTGTTGGAAGACTGTGTTGTTTATCCTTTAGTTTTAGCCCTTTTTACACTCCCCTTGAGGTATTACTGAGTTGTGGACTGAAATAATTTTACCCACTGTGTCCCGTTCAGACAACTCCCCCTATAAATTGATTTGTAAGCAGATAGGTTTTTTAATGGTAATTTTTTTTTCATGTTAGCTCTTTCATAGAAAGGTTGGGGAGATGAAAAGGTCTTTGTCTATAGTGCTGCACTTGTTTCAGAATCTCTCTTTCTATGCAGCTCACCTCTTCAGCAAGTTCTTCACACTGCAGACCTTGGCCCCTTTCCACCCTCTTGGATCCTTTGGCAAGTAATGCTCCTTCTTGCAAATGTGTATTGGTTAGAGGATGCAACTGCCTGACTTGAGCAGAACCTTATTGTTTCTGTTTCTTTTCCCATATTCATAAGCTTAAAACTGGGAGCTGGGATAACCTCCTGCACAGTACAAGCTGCAGGGCCTCCTCACAGAAGTTCAATACTGAGTCCTAAGTTCATAAGTGAGTTACTAGCATGCCTTTTATGAAAGTATGTCATCTTAAATGCTCCATGAAAATCAGAACCTATCCCCATTTTTTTCAAACAGGTTTTATTTAAATTCCATCTCACTTTGAGCATGTTGAATTTTCTGATGAAAAATGCCAGAATTTCCCCCCCCCCCCAATTGCTTGTTGTACATGTGATGATCATACTAGGCCCTCTAATCACACACTCATGTTATAAGCTTATTTTTCATTTGCTATTTCTCTTAAACTGGAGTCCCTGAATAACAGGATACTGCTTTTCCATGTCTAGTGTTTGACCTATATTCTTTGTTTGAATGAAAGTAGCACTTCTAGCATTACAGCCTCTGTGTTGAGCTGACCCATTCTTATCATTAGGATGCTGCTACATTGTACTTTAGCTGCAGTGGTTCTTTTGTATTATGCTCAATAATAAAGGTATTTCACACTGTTGAGACATGAATAGAAACTGCAACAGCACTTAAAATACTTCTGTTTAGAAGTGTATAAATCCAATTTCCATTTGAAATCCAATTTAAATTCAAGCATCTGCATGATGAACTGGATAATCTTATGATGTTTTTCTTACAACTCTACAGCGATTTTTTTTTGTTTGTTTTGGTACAAAAGTTGTTTTTAAACAAAGTCCTGCAGCATGATGTAAAATACCTTGTCAAAACCTGTTATGTCAGTTAATTATCCTTATCAACTAAACTTCTCATCTCTTCCAGTAATGGTATTTATGTGACAAAATCTGTTCTCTCTAATTCTTACTGAATGGCATTAATTATGCTACCGTACTCTAACTCATGGCAAATGGCATCCCTATCAGCCTTCCATCATTTTGTGTGCAATCGATACCCGTCTATCCCTTCAGGTCATCTCTTTTGACCTTCTTAATCTCTAATTAGCTTTCCATGTTTTATCTTTTTTCCACATTATATCAATATTTCTTAAAAATCCATGTCAGTCTTCTCCCAAACTTGCTTTTTTTTTTCTTGAGGAAGCTCAAGGACAAAGCTCTTCTACTTTCTGGGGACAGCTGAGGCTGCACTAAGTATTCACACAGGTCCTACTACCAGATGCTGAGAAGTCGTTTGAGCAGCAGTTGTGTTACACCTCGACATATACAGTGGAGGTGTTTCAGGTGAAGCCTTATACTCATTTGACTGTAATTTGGAGAAATGTGTTAGACTGTAAGCTCTGCAATGACTTAAAAAGATTTCGGTGAGACCTTATACAGTTGCCTCTCATGCCAATGTTGGCTTGCAATCAGCTGGACAGAAGGGTAAAGCAGCATGAGAAGGACAGCATGTTGTAAGTCCTGATCCTGGCCTTGAGGTGGGAGATGAGCTGTGTCCTGTGTCCTGTGTCCCAGCCCACTCCTTCCACACTCCTTGCATGGGACATTGTGTGAGTTTCTTTCAGGTAACAAATTTTCTGCTTCCATTTCTGAAAAACAAAGGAGAACATCTATGCTTGTCTGTTAGATGTCGAACACCTCAGCTGCAAATACTATTTGCAAATTGTGCATCTACGTTTTCAGTCTGGTCAGGCTTGTGAGCCACAGCCTGAGGCTCCTCCATCTACTCTGGCAGGAAAAGAGGGAAAATGTGCAGTCACAGGATGTGTGTGTATGTTTGCTTGGAAAGCCTGACGGAGGATAGTCCTTCATAATAAAGGCATGTGGGCAGTAGAGGAGAGGAATTTGCTTTACTTTTAATTGTTATAACTTTGTTGAAACTTTGCAGCCCTGCATTTGATTGGTTTGACTTATTGTAGCAAGGACCTTTGCTGTGGTAAACTAAGATACTGTCACTGTTCCTTTAGTTCGAGATTGGTAAGACGGCGACATTAAAAAGACATCAGCTAGTTGGTGGCTATCTTGGACTCAGCTGAGTAGTATCAGAATGGACAGTTAATATGTAAAAGCCACACATCTACAGCACTAGGTCAGCACGTGGCAGAAATGTGCATTACGAACCACACATACACTGATTTCTTAGTCTCCTCTGGCCGGAGAAGCTGGAACTCTGTGGTAGTTTTAGGTTACGCTGAGAAAATTTTCCACAGGTCTTGAACAGAAAGTAGTAGAATATAAATAAATTACTGTTGGATGTGAAAAGAAAAATAATGATAAGGTCTTAAAATCCCATTGGACAGATAACAAACATAAAAGATCTGTAAACTAACTTGCACCTTTTACGGTTTCCTCGCTCTGGCAGATATTAAATTGTGCTTCTGCTGGCTTTGCTGACCTTGAGTGCTGACCTATTGTGGCTAAGTATTAACAAACAGCAACTCTCTGCTCTTTCTCTTGTCCCATGTACAGAGGGGAGGGAAGGGAACAGGGAGTGGGGAAGCTATCAGTAGCCCCCTGGTTTGTCCAGGGGGGTTGTTGTGCTGTTTATAAATTGTAAATATATGTAAATATTGTATTTTATACACATTAATTGCATTTCATATTTAGATTATAGTTTTGCTTGTAAATACAGCTTCATTTACTTTCTAACTGAGCTGGTCTGGCAATTTTATGTGGGGGGGAATTTTCAACCCACCACAAACTCCTAACCTGTTAATACTCCAAAGAAGAAATTTTGTTAAGTAAGGTGGCCATAAGTATCTGAATTGGATTATAGTGTCATTTGTTGCACATGACAAAAAGTGTGATTGACCAGGTAAAGGTTGAATGCTATGCTATGAACTTCTGAATTTACATAAAGTGTTATCTTTGCAGTGCTCAGGATTTAAATGTTCAGATCTTCAAGTGTCCAGTATTCCTAAAGGACACGGGAGTAAATGATTGTTTTAGTAAACTGATCTCCTTGAAGATAGCAGAGAAAAAGACTTAGGCTTTGCCAGGTTCCTACTGATTTCAAGCTGGCGTGTTGATATCCTCTCCTTCCTGCTGCCCGCATAACACAGTCACTAAAATATAATGTCTTGCTTTTGATTTTATAATTGAGTTTGGCTCCTGTGAGTCTTGTCTAGCAAATGTGTCCAAGATCAGTCTTTGTGCCGGAGGCTGGGGGATATCCAATTTTCTGTATATGCAATTGTATATAATTCCATCTTTGACTTCCCTACCATTGCCAGTTATCTGTGAAAGAAATGTGAGATCCTTATGATACAATGTAATTTGTCTGGATGCATTGGAGGCAATAGTATGTGAAGCTACCACTGTCACACAATACTTAAACTGGTTTTATTGTACTCTAGCTCTCATCTGCTCATTTTGTCTCAGCTCTGGAACAATGTATATTATCTGGTTTGTGAGTGTGTTTGCTGTGACTACACTTGCCATGGAGTTTGCCAAACTAAACAGAAATTGGCAAAAGTCTTCTCCATCATGCATCCAAAGCAAGCTGGGCTAAACAACTCAGTCCTGATGTTGTTTAGATGCTTCTTTTGCTTGAAAATCTCATCAGGTGGGCTTTCACTCTAGAGCTAGTTATTTTTCTCAGAAAGACCCATGGATATATTTCTCTGTCCATATAGCTGTAAATTATTATATGGTCTGATATAGAAAGAGTGGAAATTGGAAGCAGCTGCATCTCACTTTGTTGTATTCCCACTTTCCACAGGCTTTGCAATGTGCAGCTGCAGAGCTAGGTCTGTGCTTTGGCACAGACTGTTTTCCATAAGACTTTATTAGCCTAATAAAATACACAGAAAGTCCGTGTTTTCAAATGGTTATCATTCTAATTGGCTACTATTTACTACTACTAGCACTATCTTCTTAGTGTTCCAAAGGTGAGAAGCGAGGTACAAGATTTACATTCCTGGTGTGGGATTCAGTCATTTCAGGCTCATTTCAGTTGCTAAAACTTAAGCACCTAGTTCCATTTATGGGGCTACAGGGTATCTGCTGGCCTCCTGCTGCCAATCCAGAAAACTGGAGGTCTCCCACATTGATTCTGTCATTTCTCTGGGCTGCACCTTTTTACAAATGTTACTAGACACCTTTTATGGTTACACAACTGGACTGAGCTCTAGGTGACTCTTATCCAAACATCCGTGCCCTGTGGCTGTTTATCCTTGAAAGTTTCTAAACTCCTTTGAACCTCTTCTTCAACTCAGCCTGCATTTCTGCCTGCCTTCCCAAGCCTCACTGGATCCCAAAATTAGGCAGAGAAGCATGCAGAATCCTTTGAAGTGAGCTTGTCTCACAAACTGCCAAAACCGTCTCCCTCCCAAGTGTTATTTATTTGTGAGATGTTTCTAGTGAACCTCTCACATTTAATGTGGCTGTAGCACTCACTCAGGAGGCAGAGACATGCCTAAGGGATTTTAGACTCTTGCAGCAAAGCACTGTGGCCATGAGGCAGCATGAGACTTTTTGGTGAAACCCAGGAAGGAGTAGAGTTCAACAGCCTTGTGAGGATTTAGCTGTGGAGAGGCAGGACACCATGGAATGGGAAGGCTGAGGTTCTGACCACTGTTCTTAGTTCTTTCCACTAAGTGGATGTTCTCAAGTTTCAGAAGGAGCTCAGGTATCTGGCTCTGAATTTCATTCTGGAAGTCATCCTAAAACTTAGGTGTTGCCACCTTTAAATCCTTTACTGGACCTCACGCAAAAGGTGTAAGAAAAATATCTGAACAGTTCTATACTTCTAATGATCTCTTATCTATTGTTGCAATTGTTCACCCTGTAACGGTGATGGCTGAATGTCAGTGCTGACAGCTCTTGTGATTTTGGCCATACGTCTTGTGAAATATGTGGTCATTTGTAAAGACCTGGAAGGCAAAAAAGTACCAAGATGCACTAAGTATCCATTAAAAAAAATAAATTAAACCCACCTTTTTTTTTCTTTAGTTGTTATAAAACCTTTGAAATTCGTCTTCAGTGGGAAGCTGAGATCAAGAAGACAAATATGGCCCCAGGTGTAACAAATGACTAACATTCCTAATTTTGATTGAATTGTAGCTGCAGAACTGAACCTGAATGAGAGAAAAGTCTAGTGAACACTAGAAGTGGTAAATAGATGGTATGGGTATCAGAATGGTCAAGCTGGAAAACAAGAAATCTCTCAGTTCCTTCCAGAATGGATCAATCATTCATTCACCTGATAATACAGATCACTTAATCCTAGATAAACCACTGTCTAGAAAACTTTTAAGTGGGGCTTTATTGCAAGATTAACAGGTATGTTAACTGTTTCAACCCTAGGGGAATGTTCCAGGGTGATTTTGCAAGGGGTCAGAGTCCACAGGTAAGTTTTCTTCTTCTATGCATGCTATTTTACATAGAATCATAGAATCATAGAATCAAGAAGGCTGGAAGAGACCTCGAAGATCATCGAGTCCAACCTGTCACCCTAAACCTCATGACTATCTAAACCATGGCACCAAGTGCCACGTCCAATCCCCTCTTGAACACCTCCAGGGATGGTGACTCCACCACCTCCCTGGGCAGAACATTCCAATGGCCAACCACTCTCTCTGTGAACAACTTTCTCCTCACCTCCGTGATACCAAATACAATGCATCAGGTTGTAGTTCTGTTGTTAGTACCAAGTATGTCATCAAGAGCTGCTGTGGACTGTGCAATTTTTAGATTCTAAAATAAAATGGTAAAACTTCATGCAAGTGAATAGGTTCCAGGAGATTAAAATGTGCTCTTATAGCAAAGCCATTTCTCAAAGCAAGGCTGTTAATGGATACAACTGAAATAAGCAAGAGTTTATTTTAAGTTTTTAATAAGTCTTTTAATAAGACTTCTAATAAGACTTTTAATAAGTCATGTGCTCTAAATAGGCAGTGCTGTTTTGAAGGGATGATTATTAGGAAAAAGATCCTTAGGCAAACATAAAATGTATAAGAACAAGAAAAAAAATCTGAATGTTTCTATTGGCTGTTCATTTAATCTCAAAGTTAAAATTGACTCCACGGAGGAAAAACTTCAAAATTAACCCAATTAACTTCTCTAGAGATTTTAAATGTAATTGTAAAAGTGTATTTTTAACTGGAAAATACCAGATTAATTTACTTTTTATTTTAGCAAATGTGTGCTTTAATCTTAACCTGGACCCAAATGGCCCCTCCTTCAGAAACCTGTACCTGTGGAGAAAAAGCAGATTTCTAGAAAATATGGATCAGCTGAACTCCCGTCAGTGTCAGGTTCCTCTCTGGAAGGTGTTGTACAAAGAGATTTTCATGGGCCCTGTGGGACTGCAGGAAGAAAAACTCCTGTGCTGATTCACGGTAAAGCCTTGTTCCCAGTTAAGTGGTGTGCTTGCATTTCCTTTCCCCAGGGTATGTGAGGCTGCAGAGCTCCGCTCCTTCAGCTGTGTGAACACCAGCACATTTGTGCTGACATTGGTCTAGATTAAGCAGAGAGGCTGGATTTAGGTGGCAATGATCAGATAAGGTGCTTGTGCTGATACAGGCACTCCTGGCTGTGTAATCGCAGCAGATACACAGCCCACTTGTGCAGAGGCAGCGTTGATGCCTGCCATGACCCTCCTGTAGGACCATGCTCCCTGCACTGGGAGGAAGAGTATGGCCTGTGCATGGGCCTGGGTGGCCGTGGAAGGCTGTGACGCTGTCTACCCCTCTCCCTTTGCGAAGCCCCTGAATGACTGGCAGCCTTTTCACAAATGGTGGAAGAGCCATGACTCAAAGAAGCATCTGAGCAATCTGCACAGAGGCTTTGGAGGGGAACATTGAGGGCAACTGGGAAAGGCAAACCCCTCCAGACCGTCTCACCAGGAAATCTTTCTTAGATGACGATTTTTTGTTGTTGTTGTTGTTGTTGTTGGGGTTTTTTTGTCAGCAATGACTTGGGTCCTTACATCTAGATTGCCATAGCTGTAGATGTCTAAAGCTAATGTCTCCTTGTTAGTTTTCTGACACTCTGTGATCAATGTAGAGACACTACCACATCTACAAGTCAATTTACCAAACTTTCCTAAGATACCTGTTCGAGGGTAAAGCTGTTGCCCCGGAGAAGACTATTTCTCTTCATGGTCTATAACAGAAGTTCAGAGTTACTGTTATATACCTAAGCCAATGGAGCACTTGAATCTGGGTTCCCAGATTTCCTGAAGGACCACTGTCAGTCCTCAAAATTTGTCACAGATCATGATGCATTATGCAGCTTTCTGCTTAGTGGTAAATACATTTAGCATGCTTCTTACCTGTGACCTGTAAACCCAAACCCAGAAACAAATATTGTAACTAACACACACACACTAGCTAGACCTTGTAAAACCAATATTATTTCATAATATGGATAAGCTCATTCAGTGTGTGCTAAAACTCCTGGATTTATTTCTGCTCGTTGTTTCCTATGTTTGAGGTTTAAAACAAGAGTCTGTGTTAATATTTATGAACTAGTAAGAAATAATGGTACCTTATCACACTGTTTAAATCCAATCCGTTTCACATTTCAAAATGAGCACGCAGCATAACATATTTTAATGTTAATTTTATAGAAATTAAGCTTCCATACCTTAGTGAGTACAATTTCTACTTATACTAGCATACAATGCAACTGCAGGAAGGGAAGGTTATTTTTAAGTCTTTGATTTGTAGATCCATTTCAGGTCACTGAAATAATATGATTAATAATGTTTCTTTCTGGTGATCAACGCACCAGTATTTTTATAATCTCTTATGTGGTGTTTATATGACTTTGTTATTAGGAAGTAGAAGTGACACAAGGGAATGTGACTATTGACTTGAAGCCATTGTTTCCATGTGCTCTCCTCCAGCAATGAGCAATAGTGCTTATGTAGATCTATCTGAACGGGTTCCTGACAGATCTAGCAGAAGCTTGATTTTTATGAAAATTGCTGATATTTTAAAACATCTGTCTGTCTTTCTGTCTGTCTTTCTATTTTTTTTTCCATTTTTGAGAATGATTACATGCTTTAAAATTTTTCTGTGAAGCAAAAATAATAAAAAGAGATGTTTGGGACACCTTGATACATAGTCATTTCAAGATAAAACACATCTCCTGGCCTGAAACTGATGAAAATCTTTACTATTTTCTCAATGCTCATGGAATATTTCTGCAACTAACCTGATGAAGGGATAGTATCCCAAACAGCAGGGAAATGAGGAAATTTTACTACAGCCTCTTGCACTGCTTGAGCAACAGGCTGAAGATCCCTCCAGTCAATACATCTATCTGGGCTCATTCTTGAACATGCTTTCTCACCTGATGGGTATTTTTTGATCTAAAGCATAAAACAATGCCCAAGAGAGAGGGAGAGAAGATGTGTAGAGCAAGTAATTTAGAGCAGATCCATGGGGTGAGAACTAAGGGCACCATGTCCAGGCTCTCCCTAGTCCAGGAGTGTCACCTGTGACTGGGGCTAGTCTGGTCCTGAGGTCTGAGTGCCCATTGGAAGTGAAGCACAGCTTGCATAAATGGCTTCATCTGAGGGTGTCATCACAGTTCGTTCAGTAGTTGAGAGGCCAGAGGTATACAGCTGACTTTTGCCCCTTCTGTGGTATCCTTGGTGGTTCCACCTGTAAATAGGGGTGAAAAAGAGGTTTGCCTCAAAACAGCCCTCCTAATCTAACCTAAAATGCAAATATAGAAATGTGCAATGAACCCCATCCTGAGTATGTTTGAAATTAGGGCAGTTCCTTGACATCAGGGAGTGCTAGTTTCAATCATTGGTTGCAATGAGTCAGAGGATGCCTGTGTGTGCTTCTGTCATGGCAAATGAGTAACATAAGAAATTGGAAGAAGGAATCTGCTTCCACCAGTTTCTTCTCTTGCTTATCTCTTGCCCTTCATTTTCAAATTTCCTTTGAGTTTTGAAGTGTTGAATAAAAATTAAAAGAAAACACAAACCCAAGAAAGAAATCCAACAACAAAACAACATAATAGCATTTAGGGAGTAAATCAGATTTTAGAAAATGAGGGAAAAATGCTACCAATGAAGTAGAAGGAAATGAAGAACTAGAAATATTTCTGCAGAAGTGTTCCTTCTCAGTAAGTGGCTGATACAACACTCAATTATACCATTAGTGATTACCAGTCTTCAGGTCAGGCTTAAGCAATGAAGCACAAGAAAGCAAGAATCATTAACCTTAATATCAATGACATGACAAAGTAGGTTTTAGATATCCTAGGTTATTTTTTTTAAGACAAGAAAAACACCCCTACTGTAAGAGTACATTTCTGTTGGTTTTTCTTGATTCAAGTAATGTCATTCATTGTTTTGTACTTTAAACATAGTTTAAATAATGAAGGCTTTTATTAAGATTACCTTATCATTGATAAATGAAGATCATTCCCAAGCTGCAGATGCAGACCAGAGCACTGGATGATTGTACGTTTAATCTTTCTCTTAACAACACTGATAGGGAGTTCTCTGTTGTCTCAGTGGCACAGAACCTACAGCAAATATGGTTGCACACACATTTTCTGATCCTCCACTGTATTAAAAAGCTCAGTCTTCACTTATATAAGGTAGAATCAGGTACATGACTTACAGTTGGTAACTATTAAATAGTGTGAAACTTCTTTGTGAAACATGCCATGCATTGTGCTAGACCTTATCTAGTTGCACAGTCTAGATATCTATCTTTGAACTTCAGTCCTTGAGCTCTGCCCCTTGAGGGAATACTGGAACAGTATTTAAGACTGTAACCTTAATCTAATGTGGGCTATGTTTGTCTTAAGTTGTGTGGGGCAGTGCACATCTATATAGCAAAATATGTGGTGCTGGTGAGTTGATGTCCACACCACATGTGGATCACTTCAGACTAGCCCTAGTTTGGTCTGTTAGTTGCTGTAACACTTTAGGTGCCATCCTAGAGTGAAAGCTCAGCTTCTATTTTGCCTAAGAGGAATCCAATCCATAAACCCTAAGAGTTCTCTATTACATTAACCAAAGCATATAGTAAGTGGGGACAATTAGGAGGTTTACTTCAAAAGTGTACTCATGATCCAAGCTGAAATGTTAAACATGAGCTCCCCCGCAAAGTGCCATATGGATGTAAAAAAGTCATCATATGTGAATCTTGAGCAGCAGCTCAATTACATCTTGTTCATGTATAAGTCAAGCAGGAAGAAACCCAGCCATGACCATTCCTCTTTTCACAGGCAGTTAATTAAAATGACGCCTTAATTTTTTAGCAAAGAAATAATAATTTTTTTTAGGAAAAACTTGCAGAATTATTTCCTTCTAAATATATAACTTCTTAATAAATGCAAAATATTTTTCTAAGGATTTTTTGCTTTTAAATACTTGGCACAGAGCTGATCTACTTAAGACCATTTTGAATATATGTCAGTAACTTGTGAGGAGAGAAAGGAAAAAGGAAGGAATCATTAGTGCTGGAGTGTTACCATCAGAACAGACATAACGAGCAGCAAAATTAGTCATCAACTGGCGGAGTGTGCTCTCAGAATTTGAGCCTAACCTGTTGTCTTTTACTATATGCATCTTCCCATCCTTCAGTGCTGAATCTACCTCACCTTACTTCGACCATCAACAATGCAGACATTTACGTCTGATCCAGTCTAGACTCTTTTTATAGTCTGTGGAGAGAAACACACTTCTTGGGCATGATTTACATGTTCTATTTAGACATCTATGATAATATCAGATGACTCACTGCACGAAAAGTAGCTATTTCTTTCAATTTCCATATTTTGCATTTACACAGGGAGCCTAGGAGAATATTTTAAATATTAGAGTTTATGTTCTAGGTATTTGAGAATCTGTCCTGAAGATCTGTGTATTTTGCCAAACAAAATTCACCTCTCTTTTTAATGTCTTCTAAATAAGAACCTAACAGGATATTTACATGATTCTTAAAGAATGATTTCAGGAGCAACAGCTGATAGGCCATGTTCACCTGCTTAGTTTAAGGTTATAGGTCTGGGCACACGAGGTGACACCATAATCTACTTAATATTGTTCTTGTTAGTTTACATATCCACTCAGAGAGTAACCTCAGGGCAAATGTGGGACTGAACATAAATGTGCTGCCAGTATGGACACTGTATGGATCCATGTTTTTAGGGAATTCTCAGAACCTGTTCAAAATGCTACTTGAGGGTACGTCTTGCAGTGTTTAAACTTGCAATCCTATCTAAGCAAATAATTTTATTACTGCAAGTCTTCATTCCTGTTTTTGACCATTCTTGCCTAGAGCTGCAATTCTATCGCTTCTGCAAAAAGCCATGAAAAATATTGTTTGGCTTTGCAGTGCAATGCCTTGAACTCTAGACGATGGATTAATGGATTGTTATCTGGCTGTCTAATAGGCAGCATTGACAATATTAAAACTTGAGTACTTTTTTTTGTCTAGAGAATATGCAGGTCATTTTGCACACTGTTTAGAAAATAGTCTTCTGATGAATTCTGCTGTCCACAAAAATGATGGCAATACTAGACTTGAAGATTAGCTATTTCCACATGTTGGTAACCTCAGGATTTTGTCAACAGCCTACACAAGTTTCTGGAATGAGGCAGAACATGATCAGCTCCATTTGTCATTTGGCAAATGACATTGTATTCAAATAACTTCTTTGGATGGGTAAATGAATGCATTTTTTTTTTCTTTCATGTAAAATAGCTCTATGTCCATCTGCTTTTGTTTAAGAGGAAAGATTATGGCTCACAAGTTGTAAAGGTAGTATGACTCTACTTTCTGATTTATAAACCTTTCTTGTACCTCACCTCAAAGATGTCAGCATTTCAAAGGCTGGTGAAGTAATCACTATATATAGCTTTTTATCAGTTTCTGTAAAGTGGCTTAGAATGAAAGGCACTCTTAAACATGGTTTTATTTTCTCCTTTAGTGAAGGACAAAATGAAAGACTAAGGTTTTGGAAGCTGCAGAACTTAGTACCTGTAGATACTTTATTAAATATCGATATAAAACCACACAGTCATTATACTAGAGGACATGCTAGTGGAGATTGTCCCCATTACAAAGGTATAACAATGCATAACTACCTTTGTGGGTGTTGTAATTTTTAGTTCATTAGGACTGAGTCTCTCTTTAGCAAATACTATGTTGCTTCACAACTGTCTCTGCTGACTTCAATGTTCTGACTTGTGTAGGAGAGGATTTTGCAGGCTCATCATCCATTTATATTTTGGAGACACCAAATTTGATTCATAAATATACTATAGCTTTCATTTAAATTTAGTATGAGTTCACCATGTCTGACTTCCAGATGGGTCTCCTTCAGATTTCAATCACACTGAGAGTCATATGTGTTAAGAAAATTTATCAAGTTTTATGACTGTTCAGGCTGGATGTGTCACTGTCATCCTCTCGCTATGTAGAGAAAAAAGAGATGTAAGACAGTATGACTCAGACTTTGACCAGTGTATAGGTGAGGACCTAGAGACTCTCCCTGCTCTTCTGGATTTGGCAGCCTGTTCTCAAAGTCAGCTCTGACACAGTGCAGTGGTCTGACCTTGGGTCAGGCTACTGAGGAGATAGGTTCATGAGGAAGCTGTAATAAATCTCATTTGGGCTTCCCAACATCACTCAGGACCTTTTCTAAGCTCTGATACTCTTGTGCCATGCCATGCACCCCTCTGATGAAGATCCTGATCCTCCAACTTGACTTCCCACCTTGACCTCAGATTTGCTTCACCGCTGTGACTTGTCTGGCAATCACTGAGATATGCTGACCCCAGATGCTGACACCAGATCTGCTCTGCTCTGTCATTTGGCTGCTGTGGGACTGTGTCTCTTGTGGAGGACACTGTCCCTTCCTGTTGTATTGCCCCCTTTGACTGCCAGCTTGCCCTCCCCTGCAGCACAGCTGTCTCTGGCTCCCTCCTGAAAGCAAGGATTCAAAAACCCATTTACAGAACGGTGTTCTTGTGCTGCTCCTTCTGGCACAGGGATGGTTTCCAACTGCTAAAATCTTCTAACATATTGGAGGTTTTTAGGCACATTTGGAAATTAGATACTAAAAATATTCTGATTCTGAAAATATCTTCCCTGGAAACTGAGCTACCTGTCCTATATGATGGCTATCTTTCTTTTTATAGTTTAAGCTTTGACATTTCCTATTCACTGCTAAAAAGTTTATTTGAAATAACTCACAGCTGGGGCCTTCCAAAGGTATGTTCTATTTTACAGATGGCTGCACACTTTCTTTGGCCTCCAGATAACACTGTTTGTCATAGTTACTACTGTGAAATGCCTTTTCTCCCCCTTTTATTTTTTCACCATGCAATAAATTTTGTAAAGAATGATTAGCCTTACAGAAATGCACACTAAGCACACAGGTGTCAAGTTCTTTTTTTCAGCGATTATGTTTTCTTGAAAAATTCTAACACTCGTATTCCAAAACATGACTCAGAACCCAGTATGCACCATCACTTTAATGCAAATTACTGACTTTGGGGCTCTGTATTCTTTAATGGCTATTATCAGCAGACTTTTGCCTGAAAGTGATTATTCAAATGGTTTAGTGGCCTCAGTAGGTTTAATTCTTACATTTGAATAACTCCAAAAGACATGTTTCATATCACTTGAATATCAATAAAAAAATCCTCCCATAACTCAGAGTGCCTTATTTCACACTACTTCAATGTTAACAAAGTGACATTTGAATGTCTTTAAAAACTGGTACTGGTACTGGTGAGTGAAGTTATGGGATAGTGCTGGTAGAACATGAGCTACTCAGCCAAAATCATTACTTGGAGGTTCAAGTAGGAGAAATAGAGGCACAGGGATGGACTGATGCACTTGGCTTTGCTCAGCTTTAAAACAGTGTTTAGAACAAACATTTATTCTAGGCAGTAATTAAAACCAAATTCTCCCAGGCCATGTCTCTATGGTCCTGACATTTTAGTATGGCCTTTAGTGCAAGCCAGTCTTCTAACATGTGAGATGATTCACATAAGAATCAGGACTTCTCACTTGAAAAAGGGTCATTTTAAGAGTTCTTTCATGACAGCTTGGTCTCCAGAATTTATTTCTTCCCTCTTGAGTTAGTTGTGCAGGTAGTAGTTGTCACCATTCCTGACATTAGTCTTCTGTACAAACTGACATTAACTGCTGTTGAGCTTGAATTGAAATTAGTCCTACTTAAAGGATGATAGATGTTTCTTGCCTTTTTTTTTTATAGTGTGTATCCTCACCAAGCATGATCGTTTTCATGTAAAACTTCTTCCTTCCTTTTCTCCACTCCAACTTCCCCAATTCTTTCCCCTGCTTGCATTTAGTCAAAACACGGCACATGTCTCCTTGATTATGCATTTATTTATCATACTCCCACCTAAGAGTAATTGTGATATATTCACCATAAACACACATAATAAGACATAGTCCACATCCCCCCCAAATTGAGATCTAGCAAAGATGTGGATGGGAGAGATAGGGCAAGGTAGCAGATTATGTTCAGAATGGTGGCCAAACTAGAAACACACTGGAGGTTTCCTTATACTAATATTGTGACCTTATCTTGCATTTCCAGCTGCAAGATTTACACAGAAATTCAAGCATCAGCTGTGCCCTTAGAACATCACTTTGTTTTGATTTGCTGAACTTTCTGCTAAGATGCTGGCACTGCAGAGTTTTAAACGAAGTTGGTAACTGATCTGCCCAACACTACAATTAACTCAGGCATGGTTTATTTTCCTGAGAGGGTTAAGAAGGATCTCTAATATAAGATGGAACTTTGGTTGTGGTTAAATATCAGGATTTAATCTACATGAATGTATTCTAGATTTCTACAATAAAGTCATTGAAATCACAGCTTGTCAGTCTTCTTTCCTGGAAAATTTTGAGAAAAAAAGAATAAAAGAAACATGAGTTAATATATCCTAAGACCTGTCCAATTTTCCCAGTGCCATTTTCTAGTAGTAAAAGATTCAAAAAAAAGTTACAAGATTAAAAGATTCATCAGATATAGTCAGAGTCCTGTGTCTTGCCTTGGACAGACATTTGACTTGTAAATCCAAGCAGTACCATATAACAAAGACAGTCACAGAAGCGCTGGTTGGGTATAATAGAGCGTGCTTGGGATTATTCCTCCTTCCAGCACTGATGTTTGAAGTAAACAAGACAGTGCTGGGCCAATCAAAGAAAAATATTTTTGGTTAAGGTCAGGGAAGTGATTGTGCCTCTGTATTTGATACTGGTGAGGCTGTATCTTGAATACTGTGTTAAATTTTGGGCCCCTCATTACAAGAAAGACATCGAGGTGCTGGAGTGTGACCAGAGAAGCTGGTGAAGGGTCTGGCGCACAAATCTTATGAGGAGCAACTGAGGGAACTGGGGTTATTTACATTGGAGAAAAGAAGGCTCAGGGGATACCTTATCTCTCTCTTCAACTGCCTGCAACAAGGCAGTTGTAGTGAAGTGAGCGTTGGTCTCTTCTCCTATGTAACAAGTGACAGCATGAGAGGAAATGGCCTCAAGTTGTGGCAGGTGAGGCATTGGCAGGGTAGGATTTGATCACAAAATCACAGAATGTTAAGGGATGGAAGGGACCTTGGAAGATCATCTAGTCCAACCCCCTTGCCAGAGCAGGATCACCTATACCAGGTCACACAGGAATGCATCCAAGTGGGTTTTGAATATCTCCAGAAACGGAGACTCCACAACCCCCCTGGGCAACCTGTTCCAGTTTCCATCACCATCACAGGAAAAAAAATTTTCCTTATGTTTCCATAGATCTTCCTATGCCTCAAATTCCACCCATTGCCCCTTGTCCTGTCATTGGGAATCACCAAGAAGAGCCTGACTCCATTCTCTTGGTACTCACCCTTGACATATTGATAAACATTAAGGAAGTCAGCCCTTGGTCTGCTTTTCTCCAAGCTAAAGAGCCCCAGCTCCCTCAGATTCTCCTTGTAAGGAAGATGTTCCACTTAATCGTTTTTGTGGCTCTGTTCTGGATTCTTTCAAGCAGAGATTGGACATTTAGGAAACATTTGTTCAGCAAAAGAGTTATCAAGCATTGGAATGGGCTACCAAGGGAAGTCATCATCCCTGGAGGTATTTAAAAGACACATAGATGTGGTACTTAGAGACATGGTTTAGTGATGGATTTGGTTGTGCTAGGTTTACAGTTGGACTCAATGACCTTAAAGGTCTTTTCCAACATAAATGTTTCTGTGAGTCCATTAAGGAAAGCAGTTTAGGAAATGGGGAGGTGGAAAAGATCTGGTTTGTATCAGGATCCTGATGACCCAGACATCCTGCTCAGGCCTTGGAGTTGGTGGCCTCCCCTACTGTAGGGGGCTGGGGCTGAGCCAGCTGTGTCAAGCCGTGCTGAGATAAACTGTGCTGAGCCGATCTGTGGTGAGCTGAGCCGAGCCAAGGCGAGCTGAGCAATGCTGAACCGTGCCGAGCCGACGCGAGCTGTGCCAAGCCGAGCCGTGTCCAACAGAGCCATGCGCGCGCCGGCGGAGCCTGGCGCCGCGAGTGCAGTTGCGGCCAGCGCCCTCGAGGTGGAACCTTCTCACCAAGGCTGCGTTGGGCGCTCCCGGGCGGGCGGGTCGGCCCTACAGGCGGAGCGTCCCGGAACATCCCTGTGTAAGCCGGAGACGGCCTTGAGGTAGGAAGCGCCTCTGAGGAAAAAAACAAACTTCCAGACTCTCCCAGCAGAGTACTCCCGACCCTGTTCCATTTACTCTCAGGGGAGGCCCTGACTCCGCTCTGCTAAAACCTCCCTGGTACCTGGGATAAATGGGAGCTCCTCCACCTGGTCTCCGATCTGCAAGCCTACGCAAGGGATGAGACAAAACCCGTAGGGATACATCTCCTGTGCCATCGATCCTATGAGGGAAGACACGACCCCATAGCCCGCGGAAGACGGGATGGGGATCGAGGCCCCGCGCCCCGGAGGAGGTCGCGTTAAACAGACCCAGCCCCCGCCGGTGTGTTCCTCCTTGCCCCCGTTTCCTCACGGCGACAGCCTCAAGCTCTTATTTTGTCCTCTGCTTACAAATCCCCCCGGCAAACATTTGTTCCGCACCGCGCCCCGGGTGGAGGCGGGGTGCAGCGGGAGGGCGGTGCCGGCCGCGGGCTGCCCCGCTGACAAGTCCTGTGCCCCAGCGAGGGGAGGCGGGCGGATGCGGAGTCACAGCCCGCGGCCGACTGTGGATTCAGATGAAGCTGTGCCAGGCCGTGCCGGACCATGCCGTGCCAGAGAGCGCCACAGTGTTCAGCACCAAGAACAGCTACAAGTGCAGTACCGCACCATGCCGTGCCCACCCCGCCGTCATCCGTCTGCCCTGCCCTGCCCGTCCTGCCCGCCGTGCCCTGTCCTGCTCTGCTCTGCCTGCCCGCCCCGGCGGAGCGGAGGTAAGCTCAGGCAGAGCCACGCCGCTCTCACCGGCGCCCGGATCTACTGAGCCGCCAGGCTCCTGGCGGGGACGGTTCCGCCGGGGAGAGGGGCCGGGCCGGGGGGCGGGGGCTGGGCGGTGTTTTCCGACTTGGTTGTGAACGGCACAGCCGGGCCGGTGCGTGGGTCCGCCGCTGCAATTGAGCGGCGAGGCGGCGGAGGGTGGATATCGTCACGGGGGCTGAGCCACTGGTCCCAAAAAGTTGTCTGGGTTTTTTGGTGATTTTTTTGTTTTTGTTTTTTTAGGCGAGAGGAGAAGGAGGGATAAAGAAGGAGACAGCGGAGCAGGTTCATCTTGGCTAATCGCGAGTGTTATGCAGCGCTATTGAAATCGCTCTCCTGCTTACCTGTCCCAGGCTGAGCTCCTGCATATTAAGCTGACGCTACGAGGGGAAGCTATTTGGGACTAGGGTTGTACAGAAATCATCTCATGCTATTCCCTATCGTCGCCGAATATTAGTTCCAGTGGCCTCTACAGTGACATGGATATGCAACTCCTTGCGATCAAGGTATTTGTGTATGTGTATTTGTCGTCTTTGGTCCTTATTTTAAAGAGAGAGGAGCCCACAAACAATGCAAGTTTTACCTCAGTTAACGTTTTTGAGTTGGGCAATTCTCCGCCTGCTTCGTGGTCCCGAGGGCTTTCGGTTTTTGGTTTTTTTTTTTTCCTTCTTTAATTATTTATCACTTTTATTGCCCACATCCTCCCCCATTCGGTTCTAACGAAAGAAATTCCAGGCACGGTGCCGTCTCAATAGCGAGCAAAAAGGGAGAATATCGGTGTTCCTGAAGAGTGAGATCGCCTCCTTAGCTGCGTCCTCTCTCGCTCCCGAGAGGAAGGGGGGGCACAGGGGTTCCCCCGCGCTTCCCGCCGTCTTGTTCACGTTTCACTGGCCGGGAGGGAAGAGGCGGCTTCCGCCTCCCCGGAGGAAGGGTCTGCCCGCCGCCGTCAATTTCTCGATCGGCTCCGGGGCCGGGGTCAGGTGAGCTGCCGGCGGCTGCCCGCCCGTACCACATCGCTCAACGAGTGGGCTCCGCTCCCTCGCCGCCGCTCGGGAAACCACTATAGGTCTGGGTTCGGAAGGGGAAGGGGGATACCGCTGAGCTCCGGGGGCTTACGGCTTTGCCGGCTCGCGGTGAAGGGTTAGCTGTCCCCGGCGTGGAGCAGCATCCCCCAGCGCTGACATATGTTTGTTGCGGGAATCCCAAGTGTTCGCAGATGAAGTATAACGAGGTTAAAAAAACCCAACCCAAACAAACCAACGCAACTCAAGTAATAAAAATCGATCGGCAACCCAAAGAGCATGCAAATCCGGAGTTTGCAAGCTTCTGACCTTTGAGACGGGGGATTCATTAAAAGAGACTTAGGTTTTCATCGAGGGGGAGCAGAAGCGCATTAAAGCTGGCCCTTTGACGCAAAGAGAGGAAGGAATCACCGGCGGCTGTAAATAAAAGGCGATGATTGGTTTTGCATCGCCACTGGCGGAGGTGTGGTGCTCCCGACCGGGGATTAGGGCTCGGTGGGGACCGCCGGAGCCTCGGCTCCAGCCGGAAGATCCGCATGTGCTCGCCGCTCGCCTCGCACGGAGCGCCTCGGCTGCAAGGCCGTGGGGTGAGGCCACTCAAACCCGTCCTACAGCCGCTACCTGGAAGGAGCGAGGCCCCGCGGAGAGCCGCGACAGGGCTGTGCTGGAATTCCTCAGTAACAGACGCCAGCTGGGGTACGATGAGCCTGGGAAGAGAATAAAAAAAAATAATAAATAGCTCGGCTAAGTAAAGTGGAGAACAACAGGGGGCTCCCTTCAAGGGAGAAACGCCGCGGTGATGGGCGATGGTCGCGGAGGTGCGCGGGCAGAGGCGGCTCGACCAGCCCCGGGGGCGCTCCCCCAGGCCCTCCGCCGGGCGGGGCCGGGCGGGCTGCGTTAGCCCTTCCTCGATCCGAGAAAGGTGCCGGCATGCATTAGGAGCCGAAGGTCAGCCGGCAAAGCGTGGAGGAGCCGTAAGGAAAGCCGGTGCGTGGCAGGCTACTTGCTCCCGGCAGTGTGCACCGGAACCATCCCTGGTGGGGAGGCAGGGCGGGATGGGCAGAACGCGGTGCGGAGTGATGTGCAAGGCGCAGTGCGAGATAAGCGGTGCGCGGAGTGCTGGGTGTGGTACGCAGTGCTGGGCGGAGGTGCGCGGAGTGCTGGACGAGATGCGCGGGGCATCGCGGGATGCAGCGGCGCACGGAGCGACGACCGGCCGCCACGACCTGGGTGCTCGAGGGCCGTGGGCAGGCGGCAGGGCCGCCAGCGAGCTCGGGCTCGGACACGGGGTCTTTCCTGGGCATGTCCCAGGACGATTTCTGCAGGCGGTTGCTGTCCCTGGCCAGAGTAGAGCCCAGTCGCAGAGCACCGGGCTGCGCTACTAGCGCTTACTCTGAAATCAGCTGTGCCGGCGGGGGAGCGAGAGTCTGGTGAGAAGAGGGTAAAATGAAAACAAAAAAACCAGAGAAAACTCTCCTAGGCTGGCTGGCAAAATCTCCTTGACAGACCAGAGGTGAAACCAACTCTAAAGGTGTTAATGATGCTGCAAGACTACGTAAAGGCAGAGGAAAATATCTGATGCTGTTTCCTTTTAAAAAGGGAAGGTCCTCTCAGTCTCGCCCCCTGGCAGAAGGACCTATGCTCGATTTTAGCAAGGTAGCTTGTTAGGAAAACAGGTGAAGGCAGGTTTAACCCCAGTTGGCAGCTAACACCACGCAGCTTCTGGCTCACTCTCCTGGGATGGGGTGGGGGGAGAGAATTGGAAGGGTAGAAGTAAGACTCTGTGTACTAGTACAGCACACTAGAAAGAAATAGTTCCTGTAAACAAGATGCTGAGGGTGATTCGCCTTGAAGTCCTGATTACTGTGTAGAGGTTATGTCTGTGGTAGGGGCACAGCAAACTGTTACAGAAGAGCTGATGTAGATAAGAGTACTTACATCAGTGAAGAATTCTCCTGCAAGTTAAAAGTTGTGATGTCAAAGCCAAAGGTTTTCCAAATTCCCTTCTGTTGTCAGCAAACCCCATTAATCTTCTCTATGTGTCAGGTTACTGTATGCAGGTGGCAACTCTTTAGATGCTCTGTGTGGAAATTCAGCTGTTCGTTTGTTGCAGAGTGCTGTGCAGTAGGAAGAGACAACTTTTGTGAACACTACAATGAACATTAGCCAGATAATTCTTATTTGATAGTTCAGAAGTTACATGTCAGTCATAAAAAGTAAAAATAACCACATTTTTTCATTTTTTTTTCTCCACAGAATTCTGTAGTGGAAGATGCTGTTATTTTGTTTTCATTCAGTAAAACCAGATAGTTTTGCATTGACTGGACAATCTGACATTTTGTCAAAGTAGCAATGGGTTTTCACCCTAAAATTCCTCCTTTCCTAGGTCACAGAATATTGGTTTTATTTTATTTTAGTGGAGTTCCAACTGTACTTCAAATGGAGTGGCAAATGAATTTCTGACCTCAAACAAAATTTTAAATACTTGTTTCTCCTGCTAAACAGCTTTTCTTGTCCCACAGTAAAGGGCCTGTGTGTGTGTCTGACTGGCAACGTCAATTAAGAAATGTTCTATATAAAGCTCAGTGAACACATTTTCCTGCTAATGCTGCAGAGAGTAGTCCTTGTTCCTATAGCTGTCTGTGAGATTTTTAAAAACTCTATTTCCAGGGGAAGATAGTTCCTGGATCTTTCTATATAATTTCAGCTGTGACTTCAGTGCCAGCTGAAGATGGCTGTTTCAGGAGCCTTGTTACCAAAGTAGAGACATTGCCTGTATTTATTAAAGTATTTATCTGACACTCTCACCTTGTTATTTAGACCTGTTCATTAACATCAACAACTCCTGTAATGAGCTGATCTCTCAGAGCAGTGAGTCTGTGGTTGGAACAGGCTCTAGTGCAGCCAGGTGCTGATGTACTGACTTGGGCAACATTGTACCAAAATACTCAACCCTGAGTACCAAATAGCTGATAAAGCTGAATGATTTTATGAAGGAAGTAATTTCAGAACCAGACACTACATGCAGAAATTTCCATGTCCCCTGTCTTGCAGTATTCCGCCTCCTTAGGTTTAAAAATAAATATATATTCTAGCAGAACAAGTGGAGGTTTGTGCTGAAATACCGACTTTAAAAATAGCAATATGTTCTGATAATGCCAGATATTTTTAATGAATTAAACCCAAGAGAAGCATGTATTCCAAGGTGACTGGAGGGAGGCTTTGTGGTGCATGTGGTGCACTTACTCTTGGACTGTGCTGGGGAAATGTGTGAATTTCTTCTCTGAAGTCATGTTTCTAGCGAACACCAACTACCACAGTGGGGAACCTGGTAACTTGAGAATATATTTGCATTAATTCAGACTTTTACGGTCAATTGGAAAAGGCCAGCACTTTACTTCAAATGAAATCTCTTTATATGAGGAAAGTTCATTCAAGCTTTATAGCCCAGAGGCTCATGCTTTTTCACTAAAATTCATTGATGAAAATGGATTTCATTTAGATCAGATGCTTTATGCTTAGCTACACAGGCTTACAGCATTCTGTAAAAGTTAGTATTAATCAATATATGAAAAGCAGTGTGGCATGAATAAGTTAGGCAGTATAATGGAAGCTTTTATTTCTTAGGTAACAAAAAAAAAAGACTAAAAGGTCTTAAATTTTTAAAAAGAACATTTAAAAATTTTATTTCTGTTTTATAGACAAGCTGTGGACACTTGCAGCAGAGAAACATACTTTTTCAGGAAAACATGCAGGCTGAGGCAGAGCAATTAATGCTTATGTAGACTATAATATTTAAAAATGCATATTATCAATTCATTTGACTTTCAGTTCCAGATAAAGTATTGGACTGAAGATATTTGGCTCACTGTAGCTTCTCCATTGTTGGAATTTGGGTTGCAGTAGCTGAATTTATCACTATTTGTTTGTCCAAAGACTGACAGTTGATTTAATTTCTGGGCATTCTTTGGCTGTAAGGAATTGACCTGAGGCAGAGAAAGAGCAAAACCAGCATTTCTTTTTTTTTTTAAGGAATGTTTTCACTTTTTCAGAGGTTCTTTCTTGTTCTCTGTACAGTGTTAAGTAAGAGTAGTCTTATCTTTTATTCCACCAGAGAACTGCTCCCTGTATGGGTTGTATATGCTTACATAGGCTAATGAACTGGTTGTTCCTTGTGGAACCAGAAAGAATATTGCTTCTGTGTCTATTTTAGGTGTAGCTGCAACTTCTACTCTTTACTATTTTGAACCCTTAGCTGTGTTTTTCTTCTTTGGCAATCATGAAAATAGATGGTTGTGGCTAGTTAGTAGTTCATATAATCCTTTTCTCTATAGCCTAGACCATGTAAGAAATAGGCCACAGGGCTGGATCAGCTCACACAGTGGCATTAGTCAAGTTCCTCCATTTGTGACAGTCTGAGTTCAGCTCATGGGGCTGAAGCCTGGGCATTTGTGTATGGATCCAAGCTAGAGGAGGGTAGATTTAGATTAGACGTCAGAGAGAAGTTCTTCACTGTAAGGGTGGTGAGACACTGGAACAGGTTGCCCAGGGAGGTGGTGGAAGCCCCATCTCTGGATGTTTTTAAGGCCAGGTTGGATGTGGCTCTGGGCAACCTGATCTAGTGGAAAGTGTCTCTGCCCATGGCAGGGGCGTTGGAACTAGATGATCCTTGAGGCCTTTTCCAACCCTGACAATTCTGTGATCTATGAACTATTGCCCGAAAGGAACCAAAGGTGAGTGATGGGATTATTGCATAAAAGATCACAGACTTTGTTTCATTTAGATTCAACCTTGAGCCAAATATAAGCAAAACTAAATGCTAAGAGACACTACAATTCCTTTGTGCTGCTGTTCCCAGGTGCAGTGGTTTTATTCACACCCATCAAACCTGTTTCATTTACAAGTCATTTGTCTGTTACCAAATCACAGTGAGATACCTTTACATGCAATAGGAGAATTGTGAATCTTTTATTTAGGTCATCAAATCACCAATATTTAAAAAGTCGTCTTCAAGTTTTGTGAGATTAGTAGTATTATTTGGGGAAAAATGCAACAAAATAAATGTAAGAAGAGGATGATCATTTTAAAGAGTTATCAAACCACATTTTGAGTTTTGTTAACACACAGTATATAAAAAATCTTGTGGAAAATAAATCATAAGCATAGTTGTCTATAAGTGCCTCTAATTTTGTCTATGATTATCTTCTAATTTGATCTTATTTTTGGTATGAACCAGTCAGATCACTAGGGACAAAGTATATACCTATGGATGAGCTTGTTGTCTGGGTCTTCTGTATAGGCAGTGAGATAGTTCATTGTGGTCAATTTCATAATTAAAAAAAAAACTTTTTAAAAATAGAAGATCAGGTGAATTTCACCCTAGGGTATCCACAACTCTCCATAGCCTATAATAGGTGCCTTGAGAGACTGGCTCAGATGCAGTTGCCCTCTGTGTGCCTCTCTAGTGTTAGGTAAAATTAGTTCTCCCTCTCTTTCCATGAGAGGTCCAAAACTTTATTCAGGCATGCGTAATTTTGATAAATATTGAAATAAATAAATGCCATTTTCTTGAGTAAAGTAGGGGCGATTTGGAGATATTTATAACAGTCAGTCAGGTGTTTATGTATGTAGGCTGAACAGTCAGTTAGGTGTTTATAAATGTAGGCTGAAATCCTGATCTTGTTAAAATCCGTGGGACTTCTCCAGATGCCAGTGGTGGCACAACATTGTTCCTATTTAATGTGGTTCCACTGCAAGCAGAGAAAAGAGACCTTGTTAAAGTTGGACCTCAGCTCAAGTAAAATGTCGGAAAGGGAGTACTGGATATTCAGCTGGTTTCCTAACATAATGTATTGTGCTCTTTTTGCTTAAAGAAATCAGCTACCTTTTCATGAAAGTAATTTAGTATCAGAAATTATCTGGAAGGCTTTTTAGGTATATAGTAAGCCCAGAAAAGAAAGTGAATTCCACTGGAGCAATAATCAGTTTAATATCCAAATGAATTGAATGTGCTTGTACTGCAGCAGCTGAAGAGCGTACTTAAATTCAGGAGCCCTGATTACTCCATTGTCATAAATGGAACCTCTCCACAAGTGGTTGTTGTACTGCTGTAGGCTGGAGAAGAATGATACAGCAAAACAGAAAATGCAATATGTTACAGATAAAATCTGATTTTGGATGTCATGCAACATGAAGGTAAATACAAATTACTGATAAGAATCTGAACACCAAGCTAAGTTTAGTTCCCCTGATTTGGCTTTTGCTCTGCTGGTAACATCGGTTTCCCAGCTTGTAGTATGTAGTACAGTACAGCTAGGTGTTCAAATTCACAGAAGGCCAAGAATGACTCCCTTACAGAATATTGTAAGAAAAACCTAGGTGATGTAACTCATATTCAGAAGTAAATGCATTGTGGGACAGAGATAAAACTACTGAACCAGATAGTATTTCTGACTTTTTTTTTTTTTTCCTTTTTCTTTCTTTTTTCCTCCCCCAGAAGTACTTCAGCTGCAGGACAAAATACAAGGACATAAGCTGCTGACCTCCTCATAGCATCAGGACCAGACATAGTACCCTACGCTTCACCATCAGTTAAGAGCAATTGCAAACCACCTCTCAGAAAAGTTCATCAACACATGACGTCAGTGGACACGTTTTGTAAATCACATTTTATGTACTTCTGCTGAGATCCTTTTTCTACCTACTGCATGGTTCTATACTACTTACTAGGCACCGATGGTAGCCTCCAGAAAGTGCAACTTCAAATGGTCAACCTCATCCTCTAGCAAGAAAAAAATCTGGATACTGGGTATCAACAACATCTTCAGAGAAAATGGTATACGAAGGAAAACGATTAGTTTCCTGCCATTGTTTCTTCCTGTTAACAGCCAAATTCTACTGGATACTCACCCTGATGCAAAGAACTCATGGCCAGGAATATGCCCACTCTATCCGACTGGATGGGGACATCATTTTGGGAGGTCTGTTCCCCGTCCATGCAAAAGGGGATAGAGGGGTGCCTTGTGGGGAGCTGAAGAAGGAGAAAGGGATCCACAGACTAGAGGCAATGCTGTATGCAGTTGATCAGATTAATAAAGACCCTGATCTTCTTGCCAATATCACCTTAGGTGTCCGGATTCTTGACACGTGTTCCAGGGACACTTATGCATTGGAGCAGTCCTTAACATTTGTGCAAGCATTGATAGAAAAAGATGGTTCAGATGTGAAGTGTGCTAATGGTGACCCACCTATTTTTGCTAAGCCAGACAAGATATCGGGTGTGATAGGTGCTGCAGCGAGTTCTGTGTCCATTATGGTTGCAAATATTTTAAGACTTTTTAAGGTAAGGAACATTTTGTGTCTTTCTTTTAAACTTCAAGCACAATGAAATAAGTGAGGTGAGGTATTATCTTCAAAAGAGAAAGGACTTTTTCAGAATCAGAAATCTGAAATTACTGGTTTGCCCTTTCAAAGCAAAGAAAAAAAAATGGCAATGGTTGCAGACCCTAATTTAAGATGCAAAATGCTTTATTTGAAATTCTGCCCAACCAAAGCACATTTTAATTCTTTAGGGATTTCTATCCTTATTTTTTTACTACTTGTATTTGCTTCATAAGGAACATTTATACTCATGAAGGCTAGGTTGAGACTGATTTTCCAAATTCCCAGGATTATGAAATATAAGGTTTAAACACAAATCCATTCATAAGAGGACCAGATAATTTCAGATATGCCAGTAATAAGCTAGTGGAATTGGTGTGCACATCTAGCCAAATGAAGCGTACTGAAGTATCTTTGACTTCCTAGAAATCTTAACCTCCACGTTTTTTTTCCTTGACTTTCTTATCATTTTGAGAGAGATTACTTTTGGATAAAAGTTCTCCTGGCATTTCCTTCTGTGTACTTCATTAAGCTTTAGCATACTGCATAGTGGAAAAGTAAACCTGCCACTTTTAAAACTTGCTATGTTAGATGCTAAGATGAACACATTCTAATCAATCAACTTAGAACAGATCAGACAGTAGATATTTAATTTTTAATCCTGTGCAATGGCAAACAGATGATGGTAAGGTTTCCTTACTTTTTTTCTACTCATAGAACGACTAATTTTTTGTCTGAATTGATTACTGTCCTGCCACCAACTGTTACTCAGACTCATTCTAAAATCTTGCCTTGTGTCCTACAGCTTCACAACCACTCAAGACCACTTAAAGACCATATCTTTGACTTTGGTGGAGGAGATACTAGTAATGCTAAACATAGGCGTTACATGTTTTGACAAGTTTTGCACTCTAATCATTGTAACTGGGAGATTGATTAGAAGTAAGGAAAGATTGGGGTTTTTTTGGAAGGTTTCTCCAATCTGCAAAGGTGCATTTTAGTCTTTTAATAAAGATTTTTGCCTTTCCCTTTGCTTCTTTTATGAAGGGCATGATGATGGATTACAGTTCAGTGGTGGGCCAGGGTGTCTGCTGGTGTGTGGTCAGATGTTCACTGCCACCTCAAAACTGATCTCTAGCTGCACTTACTGCACAGGTTTGACAGTAGTGACTTGTTCCAACCATATGTGTAATTTGCGAAAATCAAGTACACAAAACAGAGCTAAGACTTAAAAATGTTCTTTATGGAGAACTGTGCCTGGTGGGGGAGGCTTGTCTTTCCTGGGAGTAATCATCCATGTTGCGGGAGGTGTCTATTTTTAACATCACAGCCTTTTTTAAAAGTTGTGTTACCCTGTTAAATAATGCATGGCTCTGAAATAATGATAGATGAAAGGGTCACCCATCATAATGCGGGGCCACGTAGACTATGACTTACACCCAGTTTTGCATTGAATATAGTGCTATAGACTTATTTAAGAAACTAAGCCTTGTACGACATGCATTAACTGTGAATTAAGAGCAGCAAGAAGAGGCCTATGAATTGTCTAAGATAGCGGCAATTTGTCTTCTGAAACCATGACAGCTACCTCCTGATTTCCATTATGCAATAAGATTGCAAATAACGTTCTACTGCAGTCTTAATCAATAGAGGGTCACGTGGTACTCCCTCTGGGGAAAGATCTTATTTACCCATTTAATTGATGTAACACAGCTGCTGGCAAAAGGAGGAGACGTCTCTTTTAGTTTTAATTATAGATCCTACACAAATATTCTTACTAATGTAAAAAACTGAAAAATTATACCCTTCAATGTCTGATGTTGGACCTGCATCTGAAGTCTGTTTTTACACCTTCCTCTCAGAAGCAAACTTGTTATCTCTGCATGAAGCTTCTGGATGAGGCCTTCAGCAGCACTGTAGAAACCATTCGCAATGGTTATAGTCAAGAGACTTAGGAAGCTGAGGGTCATTTGCCAGGAATACAGAAGTATAATCCAGTGTGGGTTGCATTCGGACCAAAGACATGAGCTAGAGTTCTCAGCTGATGCATCCTTATGGCTCTGTGGTAGAGGACCAGGATCTTGGTCCGTGCGGATAAAGGCTCTAGGTATGAAATTCTTTACTGTATCTTAGGATGTGTAGAGGCTGGGCACTCAGCTGGTGTAAGAGCCTGTACTTTAACTGAAGTCATTGATCATTGTCATGCAAATGCCTATTTCCATTGTATCAAGGATGAGTGTGATTCATCCATATTTCTGTCTAACAGTACTATTCAGCAAGTTGAACCTCTAATTTGAAGTTCGGTATTGCTTAACATATGCTCTGAAGTTCCTAAATGTCAGGACTAAGTATTTTTTTTGAGAGCACTGTTATTCAGTGAAATTTTAATCTGTGATGAAATTGTAAGAAGTATATTACATCACTCAACATGAACTCACAAACGAAGATAGCCTGAGAAATATTATGCCAGCAATTTGGATTTTTATGCTGTTATTTTTCTTTTTCTTGCCATTTTTTCCCTTTCTTTTATTGATTTTACAGCATAAAACATACAGGTCAATAGTTTTGTCTGATGATCTGGTGGATAGCATAAACTGATTGATAGTCATGCTACCCTTTTATCTTAAGTTTTTTCATGAGAAGAGTAGAGGGAGAGCACCACAGAAAATAACCTTCATCTATATAGCCTTTCTCCTGGTCAAATGGATCACTTTGAATTCTTTCTTTTCTCTTTTGTGAATTTCCAGGTGCACCACTGCTTAGCAAGTG